>NW_027040483.1:45000-318454 GCF_034236695.1 Oncorhynchus nerka
AAGCAAGTGAAATAGATAATAAACAAAAGTGAAATAATCAAATCAAAAATTAACAGTAAACATTAAGTCACAAGTTTCAAAGGAATAGACACATTTCAAATGTCATATTATGGCTATGTACAGTGTTAAAATGATGTGCAAATAGTTCAAGTACAAAAGGGAAAATAAATAAAGATAAATATGGGTTGTATTTACAATGGTGTTTGTTCTTCACTGGTTCACCTTTTCTTGTGGCAGCAGATCACAAATTTTGCTGCTTGATTGCACACTGTGATAAATCTTGATGGCACACCGTGGTATTTCACCCAATATATATGAGATTTTATCCAAATTTGTTTTGGAATTCTTTGTGGGTCTGTGTAAACTGAGGGAAATATGTCTTTCTAATATGGTCATACTGTATATTTGACAGGAGGTTAGGAAGTGCAACTCAGGTTCCACCTCATTTTGTGGGCAGTGTGCACATAGCCTGTTTTCTTTTGAGAGCCAGGTCTGCCTACGGCGGCCTTTCTCAATAGCAAGGCTATTGTCACGAATATCACCGAAGGTGGCTCCCCTTCCGTCGTCGTCGCCGGTCTACTAGCTGCCACCGATCCCTTTTTCCCTTTTTGTTTGGTTTTGTCTAATTGTTTTCACCTGTTCCTTGTTGGGGTTTTTGTGTTGGGGTTATTTAAGTTCGATTAGCCCACTTGTGTTTGTGCGGTACTCACCTTTGGAGCAAGGACATAGAAGTAGCCTGTTCCATTGGCTCTGCAGATGAGCTTGCACTTGTCCTTGGGTGACACTCCAGAATATTTCGGGACCCACACCACAGACGCTGAGAGCCTGTTGGTGTTGAGGCTGAATCCGTTGAACGCCTCACACTGCTCCTCGCGGAAGCTTTTGCCTATGGATTGTATGCTTATTAGTAACGTGGATCCATATGAGTACACATCTGTAAAAAAAAAACATGTGGGTCATCCTTTAATGAAGCAACTTATAAAGGCTTTAGGACATTCAAAAAGTCTTCATGAGCCCTACATTCATGCTTGACAATTTTTTAAAAATAATAATAAATAAAATATGGTTGGATAGGTGCAGTGAAACGTGTTGATTACATCTGGTGCATTGCCAAATGTGACATTACCTTTTACCACTGTTCATATAACATGACGTTTGCTTATGATTGATTTCTGAAGCTTCTGTATAAGCTTTACCATGGACTAATGGCTTTCTTTAACATTTCAAACTGTAATTTTAAAGTGGGACTGTTGTTTCACACGCATTTTACATATTAGCATGTCAGCAAATCTTATTTCTTGTGGTAAGGAAGCAAAATGCATTTTTCGAAAAGAATGTAATTAAGGATTACTTAAAACTTCACAATGAGTTCTACCTGGTTCTGGGCAGGCGTCCAAATTGCAGGAGCGATGCTTCACACGGAGTCCTTGGCAGTATTTCCCCCCATATTCTGGAACAGGGTTGTTACAGTCTCTTTTGGCCAGCTGAACTCCTCCCCCACAGGTTCTGGAACATGACCCATACACACCCCACGTCCCCCATCCACCGTCCACCTGTAGGAGAACTACACACATTTAGAAACTGTACTCTAAATTACACGTAGAACCAATAGTAACATTTTAGTGTACATTCAGAAATATAGTTTACAGTACATATTATTACAAAGATATAGATGTTTCATTGTTGTTAGATTGTGAAATCATTGTATTCATTGTGAGATCAGTCTCTATCAACATCTCTATCAATAGTAATAACTACGCAGATCAGAACACTGACAGTGAGTGTGCTCACCTTGGTCTTATTGGTATTGTTCTTGTCGGTGCACACCCCTCGGAAGCAGAGCTTACTGTTGCCACAGCTGGTGCCATCGGCCCAGGGGAAATGACGTGTCTGGCAGACCAGCTGGCCTCTGGCCTTGCCCGTGCACCACAGCTTGGAGCAGTGCTGCATGTAGGGACAGGGCTTGGAGCCCGTACCGAAGGCCAGCTCACACTGGCGGTGGAGGCTGTAGTTGGTGCCTGGGAGGCTCTCAGGCAGAGCCAGCAGTTTTTGGGGCTGATCCAGAAGACAGTCCCCTTTCGAAGAAAAACAACCACAGAGTCAAGATATCAGCTGTGCAAAGCTTTTTGTAAACCATTACATAGTCATATTTTCCAGCCCAAATAAGTGCAAATACCTGTGCAAAAAAAAAGTATTTTTTTAAACATTAAACAAGCGTTGAAGCTCGTTATATGTCACAGTCAGCTAATGCAGATGTTGAACAGGAACAGTATTTGACATGAGAGGCCCATGAACTCCAATGCTATTGCTTCTAATTGCATTGCCCCGTTCAAGAACTCCAATAGTAAGAACTGTTTAGATTTGCTGCAAGAGTGAGAACAAAGTCTGATGTTTTTCAAAGGAGGGGGGGCATATATACATTTGTATGACAGCTATAATTTACACAAGCAGAACTCACACGCACATGCATGCACATTGTATGACAGCTCCAATTTACAGAGACCGAGCTGAGTGGCTAACTGACCGTGGCCTCTGTCCAGGAAGTCTGTAATGATGGCTGCACTGCACACAGACCAGGGGTTGGCACGGTCAATCTGGATCAGCGTGGGGGACATCATGTGGTTGTCCTTGAGCTTCCCAAACACCTCCTTGCAGGCGTTCACATTGTCATGGGGCATGTTGAAGACATGGCCTGAAGGACAGAAGAAATAGCACAGGGAGGTAATATGACCAGAATGACTAGAAAATCTGAAAATACAGAACATTGGTTTGAGAATACCAGGTTATTTCATCATCATCTCATCATCGTCATTTTAATCCATGTCAATCATCATCAACAAATTCCAATAATGTTCTAATTCACGTGTCAGCTCATTCCATGGAGGGCCGAGTGTCTGCGCCTTTTAGCACCTCCTTTGTATTTCATTGAGAAATTAAGGTCACTAATTACAAAGGAACTCCCCTCACCTGGTTGTCTAGGTCTTAATTGAAAGGATAAAACAAAAACCTGCAAACACTAGGCCCTCCGTGGAATGAGTTTGACACCCTTGTACTAATTAGAGGATGATTTAAATAAGAGGAAAAATCCCATTCTCTGCTCAACAAGCCATTGAGACCTTGCTATTGTCAAGTGGTGGTTTGGTTGCAGATATTTCCCCCTTTTATTAAGTTTGCAATGTCCATTTGTTTTGCTCAGCCTGCAGTAGCTCACGGCGCTAGCCTGGCCTGGTACCAGCTGCTTACGTTTGTAGCGAAGACCACTGACAGTGGAACATAATCACAGATTCATTGGGACGAGGACAATGAGAGTCAGGGTGATTTTACTAGTCTTCTTCAATGCATCTGTTCACGGCAGGACTGAAGTTGGATCGCCATACTTCTCTTCTAAATCATATAGCATACAATGATACTATATGTTGTAGGGCTAGTATGTATTTTCACAATGCTGTCATATGAAGTTTAATAGTCACAGGCAGTG
This sequence comes from Oncorhynchus nerka, assembly GCF_034236695.1. Classification (NCBI taxonomy): domain Eukaryota; kingdom Metazoa; phylum Chordata; class Actinopteri; order Salmoniformes; family Salmonidae; genus Oncorhynchus; species Oncorhynchus nerka. The sequence goes on from NW_027040483.1 coordinate 48,479, forward strand.
GAAGGATAACTGTAAGATGGAACTGAGGACTTTGTTTCCAACAACAAGGCAAGTCATCTCATCCCACACGGAGATGACGACTTCACAAAGGGATGTCAAATATGACAGTCCTTTTTGAAGAAAATTCTATAATTAGTTCATAGAAGTGTGCACCTTAAACCAGTGCCTCTCAATGGGGCCTCACATCTGCTAGTACTTCCCCATCTGTTTTCAGGCTTTACTTCATTCACAGCTCCACATGGATGATTGAAAACACTTGATGCAACTGTCACTTGTTGTCTCATTAATAATACCAGCCTTGACAAAAATGGCTTCAGTGGTAATGTACAGACTGACACCCATTTCACTTGATCAAAGGAAGAAGGTGAGAAAAGTTCAAGAGTTTTCAATGGGGCCATGTTTTTTTCCCCCCACCAATGTCTGACAGATTAGAATTGGTAATCAAATTTCGCACGTGCACGTGGGGGTCAAGGACCCCCTTGGGCAGTTCATACATTGAGGGATTATGTATGCTCTTTGGTCCAATTTACAACATCTAATTTCTATGGAGATTGATGAACTGTGCAGTACATCCGCAACAACAGACTACAATTGAATTAGTTAACACCACATGACATCATCAACACCTATCATCTTTTGTGCAAGACGTGCATAATGCTTACATGTTCACTCTGGCAATAACATAATAACATACAAGTCTACTTGGGCATCGACATATTATTGATTAGCTGTGAACATCGAAGACGACAAGACGACAAGATGCCCAATGGTCTGTTTGTCAGATGTTTCTACCTCCCTGCCTGGCTGTTCCATCCCTCCTTTCAAGATACAACTTTATGAACCTCCTGTCATCTAAAACTGTGGAAGACCATCACCCAAGTACTGCCAGATCCCTACATTTGTTTTGTAAACATTTTTGTTTTTTGTTGTTTTTATTTTTATTTTTAATAATGACTTTGATTCTACCTGTAATGAAAAGCATGATATAAAATAAATATATTATTATTATTATTTAGTCTTCACATGCTATCTAGAACCTATAAGGGTTCTTCGGCTGTCCCCATAGATCAAATCACCACGATGTCACAATGGCCTGCACATTTTATTCTGGTTTGTAAATGCAGAGTTATGTGTATGGTTGGTTCTCTGCATGGCTCTGGTCTGTATTTACAAATAACTATCGTATAATGTAGATGACAGTATGGTAGGCGGCCGGCAAAATTGTCGCTATTTTCAAAAACGGAACAGGGTCAAATGATCAGATCTTAATACTTTTTGGTATTAAATTGCCTGGACCAATCTATCTATTTGCCTGGACCAATCTATCTATTTGAAAACAGGGAGGCAGGTAGCCTAGCGCTTAGAGTGTTGGGCCGGTTTGCTTGTTTGAATCCCCAAGCCGGCAAGGTGAACAATCTGTAGATCTGCCCTTGAACAAGGCACTTAACCGCCGTCAATAATGGCTGATCCCTGACCATGACCCCGCTCGCTGAGAGTGTCTCAGGGGTAGTTGGAATGTACAAGAAACACACTTGTACAAGTTACCCTCTTGTACATGCAGTGAAACAGGACAAATATAAGCACCCCTATTTGAGTATACAGTGGGGCAAAAAAGTATTTAGTCAGCCACCAGTTGTGCAAGTTCTCCCACTTAAAAAGATGAGAGAGGCCTGTAATTTTCATCATAGGTACACTTCAACTATGACAGACAAAATGAATTTTTTTTCCAGAAAATCACATTGTAGGTTCCTCCGTTAAAAGTTGTGTCATACTGAGGCACACCTTGCGTGCTGCTGCAGCATTCTGTGGCATGTCATAATTGTCAGGCATTTTTTCTGTTAATGCAAGCTAATTTGACCTCCAGAGGGCATCTTTGAGAAGCATTCGATCGTCTTCCATATTGGCATTACCAGAGACGGGGAGGGCACGCGGGAGACCGGGGTTCAATTCCCCAACGGGGAGGAAGGAGTAGGCTGTCCTTGTAAATATGTTTTTTAAAAAAAGTAAAAATAAAGAAAAATCATGGAATGAGTAGGTGTGTCCAAACTTTTGATTGGTACTTGCTTAATTAATTAGATTAATATTATGGTGTTTCCATTCCATTAAAAAATGAAAAACCCTCTGGGTAGGATGAAACGGAAAATATGGCGCTGTACAATGTGACGGTCGGCAGTACAGTACTGGGCTATTTGGCTAAAGAATCCCTGTGTCGTGCGGATGGGAGACTGTGGTATGTGTGTACATGTGAGAGAGGGAGAGAAAGAATGCTGTAACATACCTCACTCTCCATTGTCTTACATTGGATTTGCTTATACTGTATAATCTACTCTAGGAATGTGTGTGAGAGTGTGTGGATTTCTTTAGATATTGTTTATATACAGTACCGGTCAAACATTTGGACACACATACTCATTCAATGTTTTTTCTTTATTTTTAGTATTTTCTACATTGAAGAATAATAGTGAAGACATCAAAACTATGAAATAACACATATGGAATAATGTAGTAACCAAACAAATGTTAAACAAATCAAAATATATTTTATATTTGAGATTCTTCAAAGTAGCCACCCATTGCCTTGATGACAGCTTTGCACACTCTTGGCATCCTCTCAACCAGCTTCACCTGGAATGCTTTTCCAACAGTGTTGAAGGAGTTCCCACATATGCTGAGCACTTGTTGGCTGCTTTTCCTTCACTCTGCGGTCCAACTCATCCCAAACCATCTCAATTGGGTTGAGGTTGGGTGATTGTGGAGGCCAGGTCTTCTGATGCAGCCCTCCATCACGCTCCTTTTTGGTCAAATAGCCCGTACACAAGCTGTAGGTGTGTTGGGTCATTGTCCTGTTGAAAACAAATGATAGTCCCACTAAACACAAACCAGATGGGATGGCGTATCGCTGCAGAATGCTGTGGTAGCCATGCTGGTTAAGTGTGCCTTGAGTTCTATATAAATCAGAAACAGTGTCACCAGCAAAGCACTCCCACACCATCACACCTCCTCCATGCTTCACAGTGGGAACCAGACATGCAGAGATCATCCATTCACCTACTCTGCATCTCACAAAGACACGGCAAAATTCTCAATTTGGACTCATCAGACCAAAGGACAGATTTCCAACAGTCTAATCTCCATTGCTCGTGTTTCTTGGCCCAAGCAAGTCTCTTCTTATTATTGGTGTCCTTTAGTAATGGTTTCTTTGCAGCAATTCGAACATGAAGACCTGATTCACGCGGTCTCCTCTGAACAGTTGATGTTGAGATGTGTCTGTTACTTGAACTCTGTCAAGCATTTATTTGGGCTGCAATTTCTGAGGCTGGTAACTCTAATGAACTTATCCTCTGCAGCAGAGGTAACTCTGGGTCTTCCTTTGCTGTGGAGGTCCTCATGAGAGCCAGTTTCATCATAGCGCTTAATGGTTTTTGCGACTGCACTTGAAGAAACTTTCTAAAGTTCTTGAAGTTTTCCACATTGACTGACCTTCATGTCTTAAAGTAATGATGGACTGTTGTTTCTCTTTGCTTATTTGAGCTATCTTCTGTATACCACCCCTACCTTGTCACAACACAACTGATTGGCTCAAACGCATTAATAAGGAAAGAAATTCCACAAATTAACTTTAAACCAGGCATACCTGCTAATTGAAATGCATTCCAGGTGACCATCTCATGAAGCTGGTTGAGAGAATGCCAAGAGTTTGCAACGTTGTCATCAAGGCAAAGGATGGCTACTGAAGACTCTCAAATTCAAAATATATTTAGATTCGTTTTTTCACTTTTTTTGGTTACTACATGATTCCATGTGTGTTATTTAATAGTTTAGATGTGTATACACACCTTCCTAATATTGAGTTGCACCCCCTTTTGCCCTCCGAACAGCCACAATTCATCGAGGCACGGACTTTACAAGGTGTTGAAAACATTCCACAGGGATGCTGGCCCATGTTGACTCCAATACGTCCCACAATTGTGTCAAATTGGCTGGATGTTCTTTGGGTAGTGGACCATTCTTGATACACACGGGAAACTGTTGAGCATGAGAAACCCAGCATCGTTGCAGTTCTTGACTCAAACCGGTGCAACTGGCATATACTACTATACCCCATTCAATGTCACTTAAATTATGTGTCTTGCACATTCACCTTCTGAATGGCACCCATACACAATCCATGACTCAGTGGTCTCAAGGCATAAAAATCCTTCTGTAACCCTTTTCCTCTACACAGATTTAACTAAAAATGGTTCTTCTAAGGGTTCTCCTATACACCAAATCAGAACGTTGTTTATAAACATTCTGATTTGGTGTATAGGAGAACCCTTAGAAGAACCATTTTTTTGTTCAAGGTAAAAACCCTTTTGGTTCTAGGTAGAACACTTTTGGGATCCATGTAGAACCCTTTCCATAGAGGGTTCTACATGGAACCCCAAAGGGTTCTACCTGGAACCAAAAGGGTTATCCTATGGGGACAGCCGGAGAACCCTTTTGGAACCCTTTTTTCTTAGAGTGTTCTGGTAGATCTGATCTGAATGATACCGATAATACACAATAAGAGTGATCTTCACTCACCCAGTTCATGAGCAGTGGTGAAGGCTGAAGGGAGACCGTCATCCTCGATGACAGAGCAGCTTCTCTTGGGATCACACATAGTTCCCACATCTGCCATGCCCAAGGTGTCACAGGTTGTGGCTCCACACAAGTCCTGTTGCAGAAGACAAATGAAATGTGATCATCTGGTCAATGTGATGAGATGGGGAGATGTGTAGGTGTGTAATGTAATTTGTCTTACGCGTAACAGTGTGTTGTTATTTCATTGCATATCCACCATCTTTTGGTAGATATTAAAGCAGAAAACACTTACAATCTGGTCCATTGTTCTGGTTGGGCCCATTTCTTTATCTCTCTCTCTCTCTCCCTGTCTCTCTCTCTGATGTGCAAACAATCTGGCCCAGTGAGCTAACCCTTTAATCCGCAAGATGCTTAGGGAATGTTATAGCTGTCAGAGAAGAACAATTCCACTGCCACGTGCCAAGGGGTCTGTCTGACAATGGAACTGATAAAAATGTATTGTACTTGACCATTGTACAACACTTTCAAATACAAGTTTATTTTGATTTGAGTGTGAGAATTCTTATCCGATACAACTGCATTGTTCATACAAGTACATTAACACCATGCCTCTAGCCTACAATATTCAATTCAATAACCCCTCCCCAATAAAGTCAATAAACACTCTTTATCCCCACAGGGTGACTGTATAGGTCAAGGCATCTTCGCCATGTAAGTGGGATCATTTTACACCACTTTGATCACAGTTGGACAGAATCAGTCTCAGAATGAAATGTTATGCATTTTGCTATGCACTCAAAGAGAACCAGTGCATCAGATTGCTTCCAGCCAAGCTAGGCTTAATGGAAAACAGACAAACTGGCTGAGTCCAGGCTGAGAGGCAGGACTAAAGGCTCACAGCTGGAAGTGAGTGGATCATCACAGAGAAATGGATACTTCCCATTCCATCATATGAGTGTGTAAAATCCTAGCTCTGGTCCAGGGCGTTAGTGCTAATACTGAGAATTCGTTAGCAAGCTGCACTGAAGCCCTGTACCAGAGCTAGTGAAAACCCTGCCTGGCCTGTTCTACCTGTGGCATTTCTCAACTCAGGTTGGGATCATCGAGAATGATAGAGGCCTCTAGTGACCAAAAGGCAGTTTTAGCATGGGCAGCGCCATTGAGGGCTTCTACCATGCTTCCGCCAATTTAAAGTAGTCAAAGTAGTGAGTGGGGATTCCTATGCGTTGTAGCCTCAATGGTGCTGCCCATGCTTTCACAGATGCTATAATGGCACAGATATAAAGATGAGTCCTCTATCTATCTCTATGGTCGGGATGGAAAAATAGGTGACCGGCTATACCCACTTTCCTGAAAGATGTGAAACACTATTTGTTCATACGGTTCAATCTTGTTCCATGAGCATGTTTTTTTGGCTCAGTGATCCTAATAGTGTGGACCGTTATGCTAAATCTTCTGCAACGTGATTCATGATAGGAAAAAGGAGGGGGACTTTTAAGATGTCAAGACAGATGTGATGCTTGTTAGCTGTGCAATTGCAAGCAATGTTTTCATTTTTTGCATTGAGTAAAAATTTGAATTTGGAAGTGGAATTTTAGTTGATTTCCTTAATAGAAGAGGAATTGACACCCAAACCCACCTTGTCTCAGCATTATCAGGCTGCATGTAAACACACAGGGATGTGTCTATAAAAGAACACTTAGTATTGTATTTGCAGATAATGTATTGGGTTACATAATAAGATAATTATTCCAAATGGAAATAATTGATGATTGCATGGAAGCTAATCTGCAAGCAAACATCAAAAAGAGTTGACACCGTGTTACCACTCCTTACCTGTTTGGTGAATAGGATTGCAGTGTCCCAATATTCAGGGTGCTTGTCATTGTATTTGTTTAAATGTTTCTGCCAAGAACAGAAACTGCGTAGAGTGAGGGCAGCATTGGTGGAAACCTTGGGTCCTTTCTCTGCTTCGTTGATCACCATGAAGCCCACTACCACTATGTTTATGGAATTCATGATGCTGGGGTGCTTGTACAGCTTCGCAGCAACAGACATCAGGGTCAACAGGTAATGTTTCAAGTCGTCCCCGTGAAATTTGGCCATAGACTCATCAGCCACGACAAGAACCTCCACAAACCTAGGGATGGAGGCAAACCTTTTTGATCTACCCAAGCTCTTCAATACAGTTTCAGTCAGGCTGTCCATCTCCAGTCCTTTCATGTGTTTATATTTCTCAAAAGACCCTGAAATGCTTTGGGTCAAACCAGGTCCTACTCCACACCTGTTCGTGGTGGAATTGCCGCTGGAGTCCCGGTCGCGTCCCCGGCGGCGTATGACGTGGGTTCTTCTCGCCCTCTCGTTCGAAAGCTGATTGATGAAATATTCCATGCCCTGGTAAGAAAAGGCGCCTTGTAAGCCTTTGCAGAGGCTCAGCGCAGCATACGATTCCTGGTCTGCATTGACATCGCCAGAGTAGAAGCAGTGGCTCAGGTCTGTGGCTGCAGAGGAATTTGATGCTAAGGAGCCGCTGTGAGGAGGGATGTTGGGCGCAATAAATGTAGAATCCGGTAAAAGGTTGAGATAAAATTCTTGACTGAATGCCGTTATTTTAAAAACAACTAGTTGGTCATTCTTTCTCTCCTCCGTCTGGCGAATAGTATGTCTTTCTAAATGTTTATTGTCTAATCGAACAGGTACGCAAAAATCTATTTCGATGCAATAGTTCAATTTTGCATATAATAGGACATCCATAAAAATAAACAGAGAGCCAATAAACGTAGTCATATTTGCAATGCAAAAACTATTACTTATCGATTAATCCGCCACTGTCCTTGGTGGTACCAAGTCTGCATGTGATCCAGTGCGCTGTGTCACAGAGCCGCAGTTGAGCGTCCTCAAAGGATGAAAGACCAAAAGATGTGATCGATTCCCATCTTGAACCAGACTATTGAGGCCAGCCTGCTCTTTGGACTTGGTGAGTTTGACTCTCAGTTTAGAGTCATGTTTATAAACATCGGGAACTGTCAACGGAAATGTGGGGAGGTCCTTGGAAAAGCTCATTGGACATGGTCTAACCCCTTGGTTTATGCTTTGAACCGCAGCCACTTGTAGCGCTCTAAATATTATTATCACATGTGGCACAAGCTGAACTGTCTCCTCCCACTATCGGAACCAAAAGTGCGTCTCTGAGGCAACGGGTTGAACACTCATCGCCAACCACAAAGTAGCCTACTAAAGTAACACTTTTGGTACAGTGCCAATTGTACAGTGTGAGTTATAGATTCAGGTGAAACTAATATGACTTAATCCGGCATAACTAATCGATTGAGTAAACTGTAATCTTATACAAACTAATTATCGTACAAGGTAACTAGGCTTAATGACCTAACAGTTCAAACTCCATGCGTAATGCAAATACACCCAAGAAATATTGAGAAATAGCCTAATAATATTTCCAACAATGTCTAACCTGCTCTAGGCTATAGTTAAAAAAAAGAACGACACCTGTTGCGCCTGCAGTAGAGTGCGCATCTCTGGTCATTCCCGCGCGTAAATGACATCTAATTATTTTGTGGTCCAATACTACCACCTTGTGGTTGAAATGTTTACTCAGAACCTTTATATAGCGCTAACATGTGTCCTTTTGCCAATGCCACTTCGAAGCTAATAAGCAGCGTTCATTGGTTACATTATATGACATTGTTTGCTCTCTTATGATGAAGGGCAAAAGGGACACGTGTTAGCGCTTTATAAAAAGTAGGTTAGTAGGTAAGGGTAGCATAGTGGTTAGAGCGTTGGACTAGTAAAGGAAAAGTTGCAAGATCGGAACCCCGAGCTGACAAGGTAAAAATATGTCGTTCTTCCACTGAACAAGGCAATTACCCCACTGTTCCTTGGCCGTCATTGAAAATGAGAATTTGTTCTTAACTGACTTGCCTAGTTTAATGAAGGTAAAACCAAAAAAGTTTAGATAAGGTTCTATGGAAGCTTTTCAACCACAAGGTGGTAGTATTGGATTACAAAATAATGAGATTCCCTTTACGCGCGGGAATGACCAGTGATGCGCAAGATAAGAGTCTTATCTCTTTAACACAATTCTCTCATGTATTCCATGACATCTCTTTATCATTGATTTATTCGACTGACGGGGACCATGGCCGTGGTGGGTATGCTATAGCCTACTTATGGGAGTCGCTTGGGGGCCACTGCACTGGCAGTCACTCAAAGTTTAAAATAACTGACCGAGCCCTTAAATTATAATATGGGTATCCATGTTGCAGCGTCCTGTGCTGTAGGCCTATGCCGAGTTCATGTTAGTTGCAGGGTTGTCAAGCTGCAGCTATTTCAGAAGGGGGGAGTGTCGCTTCCCATTGGATCCGTTGTATCCAAGAGTTTCTCATGAGGTACGAGTGGGAGGAGAATTTGAGGCAACGAGTGGTATACAAGAAAGTATAAATACCTCCGCTACTCCTAGTATTCAGTGGTGCTGCCGAGTGGTAGAACAGTATTTTAGCTCCGCTATAATAGCATAAAGATCACACAATTAAACTAAAAATATCAAACATTCTCGACACAGACTGACTATACAGCAGTGGGTTTTTGTCACATTATACTGATGAAAAAAATATTTTAGTTGTGAGGTCACTAAGACTAAAAATAGTTTAGTTACACGAGATTTTCTACCGACACTAACTATTGACGAGTACAGCTGCGTATGGGCTTGGTCCGGAATTTTGGTTGAAAAGTTGTTTTTGTTTTATTTTTTATTTTGTTGTGCAATTTCCATTGCAGAATATGTGTTCAAATAGGTGTTTCGTTTTACTAGTCCTGTGCGTAATCGACAAATCACTTTCTAAATTGTTTGATTCCGAGGAAATTGTACCTGTCAGGTTAAATGGAAGAAGCAGTGGTCGTTTTTGGAAACGAAGTGAAGAACAGCCGAGATTTAGACTCAGTGCCTTTGGCCGAGATTTCACTTTGAATTTAAGTCCGGATAACAGTTTCTTATCTACTACACTGACAATTCAACGCATCAAAGCAAACGATCTCCACACTTTACGCAGCGCCTCAGGTGCCCATGGCAGACAAACTTCTGAGACTGAAACGGACTTTCACAACTTGATAAACAAGACTGAAGAGATGGAAAGACATTTGAGAAGCTGTTTTTACTCGGGGACTGTGGACTCCAACCAAGATTCTGTTGTTGCGGTCAGTCTCTGTTATGGCATCCTTGGATCGTTTGTTACAGACGGGGATGAGTATTTAATTGAGCCCAAAGTGCTCGGCTCAGGGAGAAGGGAGAGGTCCACTGAACAGTTACATTTTATCAAAAGGACGACACCCACAGAAGCACCACATGACACTCAAACTGTATTTGATCAACTGAGTGAGGACAGTCGTGTAAAAGCTGACATGGACAGTTTTATTCACGATGAAAAAGATCCTGAGAGACAATTACGAGGGAAACGCTTTGTATCAGCACCACGATTTATTGAGACGCTGGTGGTTGCAGACTCGTCCATGACACATTTCTATGGAGATGAGATACAGGTAGGATATATTCGATTAATATAGCGCTAAGTTGACTAATTTATTTTATTGCATTTAATCCAACCCCCAATGCGAAAACACCCACAGCCAAAATGTTTTATGGAAAAACTAGTTTCTGTTTCAATTGAAAATAATTATAGCCTATATTTTGGGTGCAGAAACAATGTTTCTGATCTGCTCTGTCATGCAAGACTAGGCTCTCCACACTTGCTGATTAGCTGATATGCATGGCGGTAACTAAGTTGAAGTAATGAGATCATTTTAAAAGGAAGAGTGCGTAGAGAGTAATGATGGGACTGGGAAACCTCTGATAAGGTCAGGCAGGAGAATGATGCTTTGGCAGTAATTTCGTTCCGCATTCATTATGACTTAGCTTCTAAATTATCACCATTAAACCATTTTGGGGTCATGCAAGTGATAAAGAGCATGAGCATTAGACATTTTTAAAGATACTTCCTATTTTGTTTTTTTAAACGGAGGAAAAACATGTGTGTTTACTTCGTTATTTCACTCACTTAGTTTTTCCCCTCCAGTTTTAGCCTAAATCATCACCACAGGTGTTGCCTTGTAAGCCTCCCTAATGCCGGTTGTCCTCCCTTGCTCCAGCACTATATCCTGACCTTGGTCTCAATGGCTGCCCAGCTTTACAAACATCCCAGTATCAAGAACTCTGTCCACATGGTGGTGGTGAAGATGGTGGTGGTGGAAGACGAGGAGGTTGGACCGTCACTCTCCAATAACGGGGGAGTCGCTCTGCGCAATTTCTGTGCCTGGCAACAACAGTTCAACCCGGCCAGCCAGAGGCATCCTGAGCACTACGACACTGCTCTACTTTTCACCCGAGAGGTGAGCACTGCCTGCCCCATATGTATACTGTCACACATTACATCAATGTCACAGGATCTCCCTAACCCCTTATTCCATAATGATGTTACCATATGGTTTGGAGAGTTAATGAAATAATGTAAGCAAACAGTGATTTATTTGATTATGTATCCTCTAATGAAATACAATTGGCTGAATCAGATTGGATGAGCTTCAAAACATACAGCATAGGGCTGAATGGTCTCCTATGAGGTCTTTATTTTATTTTAGAATTGCTACAAATCATCCTTGAGTGATGATGACATCCCTTAAAATGGCCAGAGTGTAATGTTGCTGCCCTGAATTTGACCTGCCGAAGAATGTGTGCCACATGCCTCGCCATAAGAGAAACCCCAAAACTTGAGACTTAAATTGGAAGTAGTTTGCACACGCGGTCTCCAGTGAGCTATGCTTCTGCAAAACAAGGTGTACACGTGCTGAGTTGAATTCAGCATGTCACTCTGAGTCCAGATGTCCTTTGAATCATGTACGCTTATGTCTTGTGGTTTGGGACATAGGCCCCAGGAAACATTTATCTCAGTCGCAGAGAGTGAGCCTGACATGTGAAGGGAAAATGTTGAGGCATGTCATTGAAATATATATCTAATACCACACCATTAATTTCCCCACATCATAGATCTGCTTCTGTCTGCCAGGAATATTTATTTGTTTCATTTTATGATGGAAACATTGACAAACACGTTTTTTTGGCATTAGCTCTCAAGTGAAAAGAGAGAAAAAAACAACCAGGGACAAATAGAAATGCTGTCTAAAGATTCACTGTTTGAAACCGCTGCTGTCTGTCTTCCAGGATATTTGTGGACATCAGAGTTGTGACACCCTAGGGGTTGCTGATGTGGGAACTGCGTGCGATCCAAAAAGGAGTTGCTCTGTCATTGAGGACAATGGACTTCAAGCAGCTTTCACTGCTGCCCATGAACTTGGTATGACTTGTGCATTAAACAATTTGAACTTTCTCAAACTTCTATATTGACCATATATAGGTCTACATACATTTTGCCTCTTGTCGAAAAGGGTCTGCTAAATGTACAGAAATATTGTCCACAAATAACTTCATTTGTACAGAAAGGGGCACACCCTTGAGCCGAAAGCTTATGCAAAAGTGGGTTAGCCTACAACTAATAATTGTGTGGTTTAATGAGATACGAACTTGATATGAACCATACAGTCGACCCCCAAACCTAAAGTAGATGTAAACTATTAGCAACTTTACTTCCATAGCATACCTTAAATAGTATTAATTTAATTTGAATGGTATTGTTCTGCTTTAGGCCACGTGCTGAGTATGCCACACGACGACTCCAAGAATTGCGAGAGGATGTTTGGGAATCTGGGCGGCCATCACATGATGGCCCCTCTGTTCATTCACCTCAACAAAACTTTTCCCTGGTCCCCTTGCAGCGCTCTCTACATCACAGAGTTCTTTGACAACGGACACGGTATGTCATGCTGATTAACAACACTGACAACTCTGATGTAGGCAAAGGAAACATATTTGGTAGCACTTTCTATGAGGAAAGTGTTGAAGTGTTTATTTTTATTAAAATATTTTAAATGATTTGATATTAGTCATTTTTTTTACAACTATTATACTTTTTTTTTTAATTAAAATGTTAAATTCTACTGCATGTATATCACAACATATGAACACTGTGTGTTGAGGTCAGTAGGCTGGACCTGAATGAAATCACATACATTGTTTTTAAAACTCAGCAGTTGCTGGTAGATCCATTTTTACAAAAGCCTTCTAGGTCTGTTTTTACTAGAGCCTTCTAGTTCAAACCACTCTGTAATGAGGGCCCAGTTTTCACTTCTGTATTTTATTTGATAACATCTACCCGCTTAAAGAAATGATGGCCTCTGACAACGACAATGAATAATTCCAGTAGAAGTTACTTATTGTAAGCCATTCCAAAGGCTCATAATGCTTAGAACAAGTTACAAAGCATTATACCTGCAGGCTTCACACGTGTTCACAATGTTAACTCCACCTGTAGTTTCTCACCGCAGGTTTGCTTATATGCAAAAGAGTCACTAAAATATGCACTAATAAATCTCAAAATGGAGATAAATTGGAGACATCCTAAGGAATTTAGAGATTGGCTGACAAATTGTTTGTGGTTACTACTTATATCTGAAATTGGGCGTGAATGGCACTGTTTGTTATTTGAAGAGATTCATATTATTTTGTAACATTTAATCAAGACCTTCCGTTCCTCTGAGTCATACATACAGAGAAGGTTTCGGTTCTCACAAGCCAAAAGTAACAGCTGGTGTGAGCAAATAATATGTTCTTTATCAGTTAGTCAGTGATTCCAAAGAGAGTGTATGTGGCTAAGAAAGTGATCTGATCACCGGGTCAAGAACAACATCACACTAAAGTTCATTGAATATCTATCCAAATAAGAGATCATGGGTCTGAGAAGCTTCACCAACTGTCCAAAATGTGATTGTGTGAAGACTCCAACAAAGTCAGCTTCTGTCACTGTCAAGTCTCCACATTATACAACCTGTTGATTTCAAAAATGTTAAAAACAGAACTCTCGTGTGTTCAATCACAGGCGACTGCCTCTTGGATCCACCGGACAGCATCTTACCGTTACCCAGTGAACTCCCAGGCACCACATACAGCCTCGACCGCCAGTGTCAGCAGATGTTTGGGGAGGAGTTTGTGCACTGCCCCAACACCTCTGACAGTGATGTCTGCAGCCAGCTGTGGTGCAGGGAGGAGGGCAAGCCCCACTGCACCACCAATAATGGCAGCCTTCACTGGGCGGATGGCACCACGTGCGCCACCAACAGGAGCTGTCTGCACGGTGCATGCATGGCAGCCCACGAGGTCATGCAGCCAAAGGTAAGCCCTAGTTTTTCTTAGAAAAGGGGAGAAAAAAATATCTATATTTGGTCTTGTAGTATTGCATTTTGACAAACTCTGTCTCAGAATGCCTTGTTAGTTACTATATGTGGATTAATTTATCTGTGACAGAGTATTTCCTTCCTGCTTTGTAAGGAAGACCGTACTTCTGAGAGTACAAGCTCTGTAGCATGTGTCAATAAACTTGATTTATAAATTGACATGCTTGCAGTTAATATACTTTTTGCTCACCCACTAGTAAAAGCTTGTGAAAACACACACACACACACACACACACACACTTTAGTCTTGCCAAGTGCGCCACGGGTTCTGCAAGTGGTGACACATAGAACAGGAATGTGGGAGACAGCAGAAGCGTGCCACACTGACGGACAGATTTACCCAAGTCATGGCATGCCAAGAGACGCCTCAGCCTAGACTGTGGCTGAGTTGGACGGCTGATGTTATCATGGCACTCAGTACTCACTCTGTTTCGTTTTGGCTTTACCACAGGTGGTTGTGGATGGCGGCTGGGGTGCTTGGGGACCATGGCAACAGTGCTCCAGGACATGTGGAGGGGGTGTGGAGTTCTCCTACAGGGAGTGCACAGATCCCGTGCCCCAGAAGGGCGGCAAGTACTGCGAGGGCCAGAGAGTCCAGTACCAATCCTGCAACCCCCAGACGTGTGAGGAAAATGGTGAGCCATATTTTGTCTAGGCACTTGCACTACAGAATTTCCTTTCATTTATATAGTGGTGAGCTATAGTGGTGTTTTTAACCTAGATTTTTCAATAAATGTCTCTGCTTTGATATTAGTTTGATGGATCATTTTTTTCCCCTTTGTCATTTCTCCAACCTTAGGGAAGAGTTTTAGAGAGGAGCAGTGTGAGAAGTACAACAGCTTCAACTATCTGGACATTCTGGGGAACATGAAGCAATGGATTCCAAAGTACGCTGGTGTGTCGCCCCGGGACAGGTGTAAACTCTTCTGCCGGGCCAAAGGCAGCAGTGAATTCAAAGTCTTTGAAGCCAAGGTACGTTCACTAAAAATCATCTGTAGAATGTTGGCCACTGTAAATAAATATTTTACAGCTCGCCTTCACTGTTTGGTGAATCACAGTGTTAAGTCAATTGAGACCTTAAGTTTGCATTTGTGGTCCATAGGTTATCGACGGCACGACATGTGGTCCTGACACTACGTCTCTCTGTGTACAAGGCCAATGTGTCAAGGCGGGCTGTGACCAAGAGATCGGCTCAAACAAGAGGCTTGACAAGTGTGGCTTGTGTGGTGGGGATGGCCTCAGTTGCAGGAAGATCACTGGTTCATACAACAAAGCCACGTGAGTACACCTAAATATTCCAATTGCAATTATGGTAACAATCATTTATGACCCTAATGTCTTAGCCATTATCGTCTTATTATGAGCCAGAATAAATAACAGTCATATTTAGAAAGCATTATTGGTTGATTGTCTTTTGTGCTGCTGATGTGATTACAGCTGTAATGAGACATTGAGCTTTTTTCTTTCAGTTACGGATACAGCGACATTGTGACCATTCCTGTCGGGGCTACCAATATTGACATCAAACAGCGTAGCCATAGAAACATCACACACGATGGAAACTACCTGGCGGTCAAGCGAGAGAGCGGTGGCTACATACTGAATGGTAACTTCTCTGTGTCCACGGTGGAGCAGGATATCCCTGTTCTCGGGGCTGTGCTGAAGTACAGTGGCTCGTCCACCACCTTGGAGAGAATCCAGAGCTTCAGACAACTGAGGGAGGCCATCACCATCCAGTTGCTGGCCACTGCTGGGGAGGCATTTCCACCCAAGGTCAAATACACATTCTTTATCCCCAAAGATGTGTCTTTCACTAAATCCAAAGAGAAAAAGGCTTCGTTGCATATGATCCAGGCTTTCGGTGTGCCCCAGTGGCATTTGGGCAAATGGTCAGAGTGCTCCAAGAGTTGCAGCTCCGGGTGGTCCCGAAGGAACGTTGAATGCAGAGACAACGCTGGTTTCCATTCCAATACCTGCGATAAGGACCTGAAACCCACAGATATCAGACCCTGTGCTGATCTGCCATGCCCCATCTGGCAAATGGGGCCTTGGTCATCCTGTTCACGAACTTGTGGCCAGGGGGAACGCCGACGCAGTGTAGTCTGTATAGACTACACCGGCAAGACTGTCGAGTCGGAGAAGTGTGACGCTAACAAGCAACCTGCGCCAGTGTCGGGAGAGTGTGTTTACCAAGAGTGCTAGCGAGGAGACATGAAGACAGAGAGAACTTTGGGAGGGGTAGTGTAGTGGATTCTTAACCGACCCGACCGTGCTTTAGAGAAAAGCAGGGAAACCCTAGTTTGGAAATTAAGAGTGCACTAACTAACCCAGACAAGTCATAGGACATAGGACAATAGGACAACCACTAGAGAAGTTTGAACCAATAGAGATCTAGCTACCTCAGGATGTACATGTGTTTTTTTTTTAAATAGACAAAGGTACTGTGTGCAAAATATTATTCTCTCCTAAAAGCAATTACTTGGCATAAAACCTACTGACAAACACCATTGCTGTTAAATATACCTCAATTTTCCAGCATATAACCCAGAACTATACAGTCAGAGACTCAGAGCCAATAAATGAACTGGGCTAATAAAGTTAGTCTAAAGGCATACTATTCCTACCATAACATGTGACATTATCATTGCAAGACAATGACTTGCAGTGCGTATTATTTTTGAGTAAAAAGGGTTTGTGTAAAACATTTGATTAGGTGGACAAGATGGAAAACTTTGTAAAATACCTTGCTTGTGGATACCTTGCTTGTGGTTTGCTCTTTTGTTTAATTTCCTTGGGAAAAATAAGTATTTTTCTAAATGTGAGATTGTGTTAACTGCCTGTAAAAAAATGTGTCAAAGAATCTATCTGCTATCTTATTGTTGATGAATGATTTGTGGAACTGATATGCTTAAAGATGAAAATGTAAGTTCACCCATAATCATTCAAATGGTACAGGTGATTAGGTCTGCCATTGACTCATCTCTGGTGGGCAGACAACGTAACAATCTGATGCAATTAAGCAACATTTTAGTTTCGGGTTTTCGAGATTAGACATTGACAGACATTAAATCAAATAATATACTTTGTAACAAAAAAGCAACCAGCATTAATTAGTAGTAAGAATGAAACAGACATTTTAGGGTTCCTAAAATGAGTGTACACACTCTTTGTGTAAAATTTAGTTTAGCAGACCATGGTCAGGAATCTGATCTGAGGCAAATCAGTGTAACGGGGATTTTTTTTCTCTGTTCTGTACTTTTTATGTAGTGTTTTTTAAGGAATTGTAAGTACAACCAAATTCAATATAAACACGTGTGAAATGGTATATTATGGTGCATCAAAACTAATTTGCATAAAGAACAAGTCTTTTGTTTGTAATAATTTCATAGTTGATTTAAAAAATATATATTATTCATAATGGGATGAATGCTCTATTGTTTGTCAGATGTCTGTATGTGTTTGATTTCTCATTCCAGTTTGTATGTCATAAAACAAAAAGGCTAAATATGATATACCTTCAGTGAAGGACCATACTATATTATTATTATTATTGTAGCTTCCTTTTAAAGCTATTTATTTGTAAGTTTTTACCTTGGACCTGAAATTATAACATTTTCAAATGCTGCTGTCTTTGAGATTTATGTCTACAATAAAATGATCAAATACATCACATTTTACTATATGCAGTAAACATTGTCTCTTTTGTTACCCGTTTTGGAAAGTTAAAGACCCACTTTAGCTATGTTTGACCTACAACGGGTCTGCTTCTCCTTCCACTGCAGTCTTCTGGTTTAAACACAGAGAATAAAAATACAAATATGTGCACACTACACACATTGTTCAATCTTACTATTAGATGGACATACACATCAGACAATGAAAGTGTGTTTTAAATGATACTTGGTCCATAATTAGTTTTCTTCTGGCTAGCATTTATGGGCTTATTGTATTACATGCAAATAGTTGATCAGCTAGTTTCAGAGGTACCGTAGCCTATATGAAAGGAGCTTTTTGACAGCATGATCCTCATCCAAACAAAAAAATTCAGAGGCTATCTCCAGTATCATCTAATAGAATGGTCCAGAACTGTGTGTGCAGACTCTTGACTACAGTATAACAATAAAATATTCAGAGATGAACCTGCAGCTGTGCCTGCAGAAATTATAGCTAATTCATATTTTTTTTCCATTGTCATTTCCAAACAAAATATTTTGGGGCACAGCTCATGGATTCTGCTCATGCATTCTTAGGGCAATTCAACTCGATGCCAGTAGGCTTCCCGCTGGGCACACTGGTTGAATCAATGTTGTTTCCACGTCATTTCAATGAAATTACATTGAACCAACGTGAAATAGATTTTGAATTGACGTTTGTGCCCAGTGGGTTGGCTACATAACATGATAGGCTAAGAAAACTAGTGTTACTAGTGGCCTAGTAGACTACAAAGCAACCTTGTCAACGGGTTTGGACCTCTTGGTGTTACGGTTAAGGTGTTAGACTGACAGAGATCCGTGTTCAAGTCCCAGTTGGACTATGTGTTAAGGGCCTTACACGCAGGGAGCTGCAAAACCTGGCGTAGCCCCCTACAGTTTATGAATAATCTTAAACTCTGGCGGCAACACGGGCGGCGAGCAGCAAGTTAAAATGTGTGTGGCAGAGAAAAATGACCCAAACAAACAGGTGTATTGGGTTCTCACTCAAAAATATGTTGCATAAAGCTTGCATAATATTCAATTATTTTATTTTTATTTTCACTTCACCAGGGATTCAGTGTGCAGGTATAATTGTATTTTTTATTTCATGTGAAAGTTTTGCAGTTCGTGGATTTCTGTGCTCAAGACCACAGAAGAAGACAAAACCAGAAGTAGTTGGTTGTTGTTTCCTTGATAACATTTGACAATCCCGTATGTAATCATCTTCCATCCTTCACCATGCAGTCTTTCATAGGCCTTGTGCTGTATGTTTAACTATCCTTGATGTTTTATGAACACTTTTTTATGCTGTTATTTAGCTGTTTATATCACTTTTTGCTACATCAAAAAGATTGTTGGCCAAAATGGTCTTAGCCGTTATACGTTTTAATAGAAATGTAAATGTAAAGTATTAGCCTAGCTGTTTTTTAGCTCCATTGAAATGTAGCTATGTAGCCTCTGTTTTCGTCATGCTAGCTAATAAGTATGTGCTTGTATACAAATGGGACAATACAATTGGGGACAAATCATTCACTAAACCTTAAACCTCAACTAAATCTTGTAATAAATCATGTGGAAATTGAGCAAATTGAGATGACTAAACTGCTTGGAATTACCCTGGATTGTAAACTGTCATGGTCAAAACATATTGATACAATAGTAGCTATGATGGGGAGAAGTATGTCCATGATAAGGCAATGCTCTATCTCCTTGACAGCGCTGTCAACAATGCAGGTCCTAAAAGCCCTAGTTTTCTCGTACCTGGACTACTGTTCAGTCGTGTGGTCAGGTGGTACAAAAAAGGACTTAGGAAAATTGCAATTGGTTCAGAACAGGGCAGCACGGCTGGCCCCTGGATGTACACAGAGAGCTAATATTAATAATATGCATGTCAATCTCTCCTGGCTCAAAGTGGAGGAGAGATTGACTTCATCACTGCTTGTATTCATGAGAGGTGTTGAGACATGTTGAATACCCCAAGCTGTCTGTTTGCACTACTGGCGCACAGCTCGGACACCCATGACTGCCCCACAAGACATGCCACAAGAGGTCTCTTCACAGTCCCCAAGTCCAGAACAGACAATGGAAGGCGCACAGTACTACATAGAGCCATGACTACATGGAACTCTATTCCACATCAGGTAACTCATGCAGGCAGTACAATCAGATTTAAAAAACAGATGAAAATACACCTTATGGAACAGCGGGGACTGTGAAGCATCACAAACATAGGCACAGACACATACATACATACACACACACGATAACATACGCAATATACACACGTATACATGGATTTTGTACTGTAGATATGTGGTGGTGGTGAAGTAGGGGATTGTGAATGTATTGCACAGTGGCTTGTGAAAGTATTCACCCCCATGGCATTTTTCCTATTTGGTTGCCTTACAACTTGGAATTCAAATAGATTTTTGGGGGGTTTGTATCATTTAATTTACACAACATGCCTACCATTTTGAACAAACAAGAAATAAGACAAAAAAACAAAAAACTTGAGCGTGCCTAACTATTCACCCCCAAAGTCAATACTTTGTAGAGCCACCTTTTGCAGCAATTACAGCTGCAAGTCTCTTGGGGTATGTCTCTATAAGCTTGGCACATCTAGCCACAGGGATTTTTGCCCATTCTTCAAGGCAAAACTGCTCCAGCTCCTTCAAGTTGGATGGGTTCTGGTACAGCAATATTTATGTCATACCACATATTTTCAATTGATTGAGGTCTAGGCTTTGACTAGACCATTCCAAGACATTTAAATGTTTCCCCTTAAATCACTTTAGCAGTATGCTTAGGGTCATTGTCCTGCTGGAAGGTGAATCTCCATCCCAGTCTCAAATCTCCTGAAGAGTGAAAACAGGTTTCCCTCAAGAATTTCCCTGTATTGTATTTAGCACCATCCATCATTCCTTCAATTCTGACCAGATTCCCAGTCCCTGCCGATGAAAAACATACCCACAGCATGATGCTGCCACCACCATGCTTCACTGTGGGGATGAGATTCTGGGGTGATGCGAGGTGCTGGGTTTGCGCCAGACATAGCGTTTTCCTTGATGGCCAAAAAGCTCAATTTTAGTCTCATCTAACCAGAGAACCTTCTTCCATATGTTTGGGGAGTTTCCCACATGCCTTTTGGCAGACACCATACGTGTTTGCCTATTTTTTTCTTTAAGCAATGTTTTTTTTCTTCTGGCCACTCTTCTGTAATGCCCAGCTCTGTGGAGTGTACGGCTTAAAGTGGTCCTATGGACAGATACTCCAATCTCTGCTGTTGTCACGCCCTGACCTTAGAGAGCTTTTTATGTCTCTATTTTGGTTTAGTCAGGGTATGATTTGGGGTGGGCATTCTATGTTATTTTTTCTATGTTTTGTATTTCTTTATTTTGGCCGGGTATGGTTCTCAATCAGGGACAGCTGACTATCGTTGTCTCTGATTGGGAACCATACTTAGGTAGCTTTTTCCCACCTATGTTTTGTGGGTAGTTGTTTTCTGTTTAGTGTTCTGCACCTGACAGGACGGTTTCGTTTATTCACTTTGTTATTTTGTTCTAGTGTTCAGTTTAATAAAATCATGAACACTTACCACGCTGCGCTTTGGTCTGATTCTTCCTCATCAGACGACGAACGTTACAGCTGTGGAGCTTTACAGCTCCTTCAGGATTATCTTTGGTCTCTTTGTTGCCTCTCTGACTAATACCCTCCTTGCCTGGTCTGTGAGATTTGGTGGGTGGCCATCTCTTGGCAGGTATGTTGTGGTGCCATATTTTTTAATAATGGATTTAATGGTGCTCTGTGGGATTTTTTTAAAACGTTTTTTTTATAACCCAACCCTGATCTGTACTTCTCCACAACTTTTGCCTGACCTGTTTGGAGAGCTCCTTGTTCTTCATGGTGCCACTTGCTTGATTGTGCCCCTTGCTTAGTGGGGTTGCAAACTTGGGGGCCTTTCAGAACAGGTGTATACAGTGGGGCAAAAAAAGTATTTAGTTAGCCACCAATTGTGCAAGTTCTCCCACTTAAAAAGATGAGAGGCCTGTAATTTTCATCATAGGTACACTTCAACTATGACAGACAAAATGAGAAAAAAAATATACGAAAATCACATTGTAGGATTTCTAATGAATTTATTTGCAAATTATGGTGGAAAATAAGTATTTGGTCAAAAACAAAAGTTTATCTCAATACCCTTTGTTGGCAATGACAGAGGTCAAACGTTTTCTGTAAGTCTTCACAAGGTTTTCACACACTGTTGCTGGTATTTTGGTCCATTCCTCCATGCAGATCTCCTCTAGAGCAGTGATGTTTTGGGGCTGTTGCTGGGCAACACGGACTTTCAACTCCCTCCAAAGATGTTCTATGGGGTTGAGATCTGGAGACTGGCTAGGCCACTCCACAATCCATGGTTACTCCAAGCAGTTTAGTCATCTCAATTTGCTCTATTTAAATTACAGGTTGTAATGCAACAAAGTAGGAAAAATGCCAAGGGGGGGGAATAATTTTGCAAGGCACTGTAATATTTTTTGCAATTGTACAAACTGCCTTAGTTTTAATGGATCACAGGAAGAGTAGCTGCTACCTTGGCAGCAGCTAATGGGGATCCATAATGAATACAAATACAAAGGGATTCATAAAAATGTATAAATATGTAATTCATTTGATAAAATATAAAAATTTAGATTAAGTTAATAAGCTTATTATTTATGGTTGAATTATATAACTACAGTTAGAGACTTGAGGAAATAACATGTGCACTAGTCTTGTAGTGACACAAGATGTCAATAGTAAATTTTTATTAGGCAAAAAGTAATAAATGTGTCATTTTTCAATATTAATACAAAAGGGTTTACAGCGCATTCGGAAAGTATTCAGATCCCTTAACTTTTTCACATTTTGTTCCTTAACAGCTTTACTCTAAAATTGAGAAAATATTTTTCCCCCCATCAATATACACACAATACCCCATAATGACATAGCAAAAACAGGTTTAAAAAATTGAGCAAATGTATAAAGAAAAACAAACTGACATATCACATTTACGTAAGTATTCAGACCCTTCACTCAGTAATTTGTTGAAGCATCTTTGGCAGTGATTACAGCCTCCAGTCTTCTTGGGTATGATGCTAAAAGTTTGGCACACCTGTATTTGGGAAGTTTCTCCCATTCTTCTCTGTAGATCCTCTCAAGCTCTGTCACGCTAGATGGGAAGCGTTGCTGGACAGCTATTTCAGGTCTCTCCAAAGATGTTCGATCGATCGGGTTCAAGTCAGTGCTCTGGCTGGGCTACACAAGGACATTCAGAGACTTGTCCTGAAACCGCTATTTTATTGTCTTGGCTGTGTGCTTAAGGTCCTTGTCCTGTTGGAAGGTGAACCTTCACCCCAGTCTGAGGTCCTGAGCGCTCTGGAGCAGGTTTTCATCAAGGATCTCTCTGTATTTTTCTCCGTTCATCTTTGCCTCGATCCTGAGTAGCGTCCGAGTTCTTGCCGCTGAAAAACATTCCCACATCATGATGCTGCCACCACCATGCTTCACCGTAGGGATGGTGCCTGGTTTCCTCCAGATGTGACGCTCGGCATTCAGGCCAAATAGTTTAATCTTGGACCAGGGAATCTTGTTTCTCGTGGTCTGAGAGTCCTTTAGGTGCCTTTTGACAAACTCCAAGTGGACTGTGCCTTTTACTGAGGAGTGGCTTCCGCCTGGCCTCTCTACCATAACGGCCTGATTGGTGGAGTGCTGCAGAGATGGTTGTCCTTCTGGAAGGTTCTCCCATCTCCACAGAGGAACTCTGGAGCTCTGGCAGAGTGACCATCGGGTTCTTGGTCACCTCCCTGACCAAGGTCCTTCTCCCTCGATAGCTCAGTTTGGCCCGGGCGGCCAGCTCTAGAAAGAGTCTTGGTAGTTCCAAACTTCATCCATTTAAGAGTGATGGAGGCTACTGTGGGACCTTATATAGACAGGTGTGTGCCTTTCCAAATCATGTCCTTAGAATAAGGCTCTAACATAACAAAATGTGGAAAAAGTCAAGGGGTCTGAATACTTTCCAAATGCACTGTATGTAGAAAATGAAAAAGGATCCGAAGCAATTCGGTAGTGATCAGCAGTGGCACAACACTGCACACACAGATAGCAATAGTAATTCATTCGGGATTGAGTAGGCATACAGCAGTAATGTGTAGGCATTGTGTAGTAATTCAATAGAGAATGTGGGTTACACAGTGGTCATTAAGGAAGAATTATGTAGTGATTTGAGTGGGAAATATGTAGTGTTCACCAGTAGTGAAATGTCCCAATTTGTCACTCATTACTACTTAAAGTACAGGTGTCAATATTATGGGCATGTGGCAGCAGTGTGTAGGAGGGAGGTTGCTAGGTGTGGGAAGTATGCAGAAGGGCATGAGACAAAGGAATGTGTAGCATTGGGGAAAGTAGTAGTATGTGTTAATTGCAGGGGTGCCCATGGGGTTGAGGATCAGAAATGTCCTGTGTAGAGAGGCAGGTTGAGATTTCCAGGGTTAGAGTAGTGCAGAAGTTGTCAAATGCTGAGGCAGTGAAGAAAGTAGAGGAAGATGGGTCAAGGGGGAGGGATCCTGAGAGGAGTGTTGTGAGTAGTAGATATGTACTAGTACAGAGCGATAGGCAAACAAGTGATATATGTTTCAGTAAGATTGAACTTTATAGCATTTATGGTTATCAACTGTACTGCAGAGATGGAACGTAAGTCGCAGAAAATTGAGGTTGTGGTGGCAGCAGAGAGGTATTTGGGTGTCCGAGACTTGACATCAGAAGAGTTACAGGGTATGTTAAGTGGTGGTGTCCCACCCTTTCAGGTTGATGGCCTGAGGTAGTACTAAATAGATTTAAATAGTGGGTTAGGGTGGTGTTATTTTTTATTATTACTTTTTTTGTGATTGTAGTGTTAGATGGTAGGGTATATGTTTATTTAAAAAAATATATATATATATTTTTTTTCAAGCAAAGTAAAAGGGAGTTGTACTCCAGTCCAGCAGGTGACGGTAATGCAACATTTATTGGATGCCGACCGCTGCTAAACATCATTGAAGAATAAGAATGTATTTCAGGAGGCAGCACACAGGAAGTGAAGCAGTAGTACACCACAGGGGAGAGTGATTCGTCCTCTGTTCTCAATCATGATCAATGATGTTTACCCTCCGGTACAGCCGGTTATTGGGAAGTCTTTATTTGCAGATGATGGGGCCTTATGGAAGAGGGGAAGCAATGTGCCATACATAGCCAGGAAGGTACAGGAAGCTATGTGCCATACATAGCCAGGAAGGTACAGGAAGCTATGTACCATACATAGCCAGGAAGGTACAGGAAGCAATGTACCATACATAGCCAGGAAGGTACAGGAAGCAATGTGCCATACATAGCCAGGAAGGTACAGGAAGCAATGTGCCATACATAGCCAGGAAGGTACAGGAAGCAATGTGTCATACATAGCCAGGAAGGTACAGGAAGCAATTGATGAGGTAGAGTGGTGGGCATTAATGTGGGGATTCAGGTTCTCTGTAGAGAACTCAGACAGTGTTCTTTACCAGGTGGAAGGTGGGAGATGAGGTATGCTTGAGGTTATATGGGAGAAACTTGGAGAGGGTAGGGACCTTTCAGGTTTCTTGGGGTATACTTTGACACTAGACTGACTTGGGCAGAACACATAGAGAGAGTGGTGGGAAAGTGTAAGAAGGTGCTAAATGTGATGTGCTGTCTGACGGGGAAGGAGTGGGGGGCTGGGCATTCCTCATTGAGGACCATGTATGTTGTATTGATTCGATCTGTAATAGACTATGGCAGTATAGTGTATGGTTCGGCAGCCCGGACATCATAGGAAAGGCTAGATGCCATACAGGGACAAGGACTCAGAATATGTAGTGGGGCCTTTCGGATATCTCCCAGAGGCTGCATTACAGGTGGAGATGGAGGATATATGCCATTGCAGATTAGGAGACAGCAGCTGGCAATGAATTATTGGGTCAACCTACAGGGACATGGGGTGTCTCATCCTGCAAAAGGGATTTTACCGGCATGCTGGGAACATGAGCGAAGACAGAACACAAGCTTTGGGTGAGTGGGTAATACCCAGGCGAAGGTGATGGGACTGTATGGAAGGGAGTTTAGTCCAACGGTAGCTATTCCTGTAAATCCACCGTGGCTACTCCCGCCTCCAGTAGTTGATCTAGAAGCGTTGGAGAGATTACAGAAAGATGGGTGTTGATCCATCTGATTTGTTTAATATACGTCTGAACACTGTTTTAACAGGATTTTGTGGCCATTTACACAGATGGTTCAAAAGATCCAAGGACAGGATGTACTGGGTCAGCATTTGTAGTTCAGGAATGTGGGGTGGAAGTCAGGAAACATATTACAGATCATCTGGCTGTATAAACGGAAGAGTTGATGGCCATACTGTTGGCCTTGCAGTGGGTGAAAGTCAAGCCAGACAGAGTAGTTATTTTCTCTGATTCGTGTGCAGTGTTAATGAGTCTCCAGTCCTTTAGGTCACGTAGCAGACAAGACCTGCTTTATGCAGGAATTTGTTCTTAACTGACTTGCCTAGTTAAATAAAGGTTAAATAAAATAAAAATGTGGGGGTGGAGGGGAATGAGGCGTTTGATGTACTGGCTAAACAAGCACTTAGAAGTGGGGTTGTTGATGTTGTAGTTTCAATGAGCAAGGCAGAGGCAAAAAGCCTGATATGGACAGTGATGGTACAGAGATGGCAGGAATAGAGATACTAAGGGTAGGCATTTATTTCAAGTACAGAGGGAGGGCAGGAAGGGACAGAAGAGAGAAGACTATTTTGTACAATATTAAGGATGGGACACAGCCAGTTGAATACGTCCTTAAATGTGATAGGAAAGCATCCAACAGGAAAGTGTGATTATTGCCAGGAAACAGGGACTGCGGAGCATATATTGCTACAGCGTGGGCAGTATCAGAGGGAAAGAGATGTCGAGATTTAGTATGAGGGAGAAGGGGCTACAGGGAATTAGTTTAAATAGTATTTTGAGTAGAACGTCATTAGATATAGTCTCAAATATATTTTTAAAGATAAACTGGGCTGGAAGGTAGGATTTAGTTTCTCCGTCTCTGGCCCACACTCCAGTACAGTAGGTGGCGGTCATGCACCATAACGTTGGATGCCAACCGCCGATAAACCCCACCGAAGAAGAAGTGAAGCAGTCTAGACTGGCATGGTGGAGCACTGGTTGTCGAGTGCATGGAGCAACATTTGGTGAAACCACATGGCTACTGAGGCTTGTGAGAAGAACTGTTTAAAGAAAATGGACACTTGCCTTCTAGGGTGCATCACGTCCTGTGTCTCATTTTTGGTCTATTGATAAATGTTTTACTTGTATTGGTTTCAAACGTGTTCATGAGCGCTACAGAAATGAGGAAAAGTGCATTCTGAACTGAATTTAACCATGCCTTATATGTATTAAATGTTGGTAAATTGCCTGTGCTTTGTCGGTACTTCACACTGCCTGCTCAACCAAGCTCAAAAATAACCTGCCACTTTTCCACCCTGTGATTACAACAACCATATTTAGCTACATAAATTGCTTTCGAGAGCCGTCAGACATGGTCTTTACCAAATCAGATCTTGCCTACTGTAATTGGAGTTGCGCGTTGCATTATGGGACACGAATAAAGTGCAAAAAGGATTTGCACAGAGAGGCTAGCTAAAATTATCTCAACGAAACGCTAAACAAAAATCATTTTGTAAACCTTTAAAAACAATTTGTGCTATCGACAGCTCCAAGTATTAATGAAAATCTCAAATGTATACGTCTTTGGCCAACGAATGCTTCCCAAGGAATTCCAAAGAACGGGCTAAATAGGCAAGGATAACAACCAGACAGTTTGCAAGTTAGGCTGCTGCACGCCCAGCTGTGGTGTGTTTACATCGGCCTCATTTGACTAGACAACCCGAGGCCGATCAAGTCGAACAACAGACGGAATCACACACTGTTCTATCGACTGAAGGTATATTTTGTTGCCTAGTCAGTAACTAGATCGCGGAACACTGCTAGCTAGCTGTAAGGTGTGGAAGCTTGGTGTGTATTTGTAGTTTACTTGCCAGTCAAATAAACGTCACATTAGATAACTAGCTAGCTAGCTGGTGGCTTGTACAAGGCTCTGTAATTGTTCATAACCAGCTAACTAGCTATTTAAAAAAAACTTTTTTTTACCAAGCTTTCTTTTTTTAGCTAACTAGCTTGTAGTTAGCTAGCCAACTAGCTAGATTGCAACTTATTGTTGCTTGCGGTATGCAAAGCACTGTTAATGTTTACAAGTGAAAATGCTAGCTAGGTTCAGTTGAGCCTACGCCCCCTTCGTCTGTAAACATAAAGTCTGTCCCAATTTTGGAGGAGATCCATTGGCTATTTGTGTCGCACCTGATTTGATTAGTAAGAACTAACAACTTCATTGCAGCAGCTAACGTAACTTAGTAAGCTATTTTCGTCAGTTATGATGATGAAATCCCAAGAACGTTAGTGGAGGCTGTTCAAGAAGGGATAACCTTCTAGAAATAATGTTTTATTTCGTAATGCAGGCTATTAGGCCTAGTTACTCGTCAATAGGTTTTTAGCTTGAGACTTTGATTTGTTATGTTTCTACAGTGAATTATCTAGGCCTATTTATGGACCCTTCACCTATAAAAACTTAAGGCCAGTTCTTGAAAGTTCAAGCCTGGCAATGCTTGAGTCGGGTTTTGGATTAGGTTAGCCAAAATTTAGAATTAAGAGAATATGATATTGAAAGGTAGACAACAACCCACACTCCTCCACTGCAGCTAAAATCAGTGGCATAAGCCTAATTTGCAATGCCTCTATTGGGCCAACAGCCTGGGAGTATTTTCCCTTTTTTTCTTAGTGAGAACAGACAAGCTCTCCCAAAGAGAGCCCCTTCAGGAGAGTTTTGTTTGATGGAAAATCTCATGCCTCAGAGCAGCCACATGTCTGAGAGGGGCAGCTGCACTTGTAGTGTGGACTCCACATGAATTTGGATTTCACCATGATGCATCTGCTTTGATTGTTGTTACATAACTTGCTGTCTACCTCTCTCTTCCACCCTCTCACTGCCCCGCTCTCTTTCACCCTCTCACTGCCCTCTCTCTTTCATAGTAACTTATTGGAAGAAACCAAGCAGGACCTTTTAGGTTAATTTGATAGGCTTTTACACAATTACATCATTTGTTTGAACAATTTGGCTGTATGGTTTCATTGGATTGTAGGATAATATAAGCAGAACTTCAGTTGTCCTCAACCATCAACAATACAAAAACTTGTAGCAGAAATAAAATGCAGATTGTTTGGTGTTAGGTTAAGTTTGTTTTGAGATTTGTTTATCTTCTTTCTAAACCATTGCAAGAGCTGTAAATACATTGTCTCTGGCTTTGAACATCCACATTTATTTTCTGCTAGTAGCACATTTCTACGTTAGATTTTTGGGAGATTAAATCAATCTGAGTTTCAGTGCGTAAACAAATGTCAAGAGGGATGTTTCTCTTGGCTCTGCACTCCTTCATCGCCATTTGTTTCTGCATTTCTTCCGCCACCCTGTTAAGACCATGTCGTGAGGCCAAATTAAATTCACCCCAGACAATACAGACTGTTCTCTGTTAACACTTAATTTGTTAAATTGTCATTCTGTGTGGTTACGTAGGCTTAACTGAGCTCCTCTAATCCCATCATCTGACAGAGTAGATTTTACTATAGTATGTGGTATTTTATTTTTTAATACCATGACTGGGTTTATATTTAGGTTGTTTTTGTTTGTTTGCTATTGCCATTGTTTAACATCCATCAAAAGAATGAAATACAAACATTACATTGACTTTATAGCAATGGCCCAATGTAGGCCAACATTGTAGGATAATTTTCCATTCTTCCTGTAGGTACACTAAGGCAAAGATGGGGGTCAAAACCTTTACCCACAGTTCCCCCGCGCACAGTCAAGAGATGCTGGAAAAACTAAACGCCTTGCGCAACGAGGGCCACCTCTGCGACGTCACCATCCGTGTGCAGGACAAGTTGTTTCTGGCGCACAAGGTGGTGCTGGCCTGCTGCAGCGAGTTCTTCCGCTCTAAACTAGTAGGCAGGCCTGATGAAGAGGATAAGTTTGTGTTGGACTTGCACCACGTCACGGTGAGCGGCTTCACCCCTCTGCTGGAGTATGCCTACACCTCCACCCTCTCCATCAGCACGGAGAACATCATCGACGTTTTAGCCGCCGCCAGTTACATGCAGATGTTCGCCGTGGCGAGCACATGCTCAGAATTCATGAAGTCCAGCATCCTCTGGAGTGCTGGGAGCATGGGGCAGGAGAAACCGCAGGAGTCGGCTCTCGGCGAGAGTGCTTCCTCCCACTGCGCCTTGACCCCATTGGACAGCAGCCTGTCACCTGTATCGTCTGACTGCAGCGTGATGGAGAGGAACATCCCTGTGTGTCGCGAGTCGCGCCGCAAACGTAAGAGCTTTATCATGATGTCCCCAGAGAGCCCACTCAAATGCACCTCGCAGATCACCTCGCCGCAGATGCCCAACCCATCGCCCTCCTCCTTTTCGGAGACCACCACCCAGCCAGTGGACTCTTCCCTGGCCTTCCCATGGACCTTCCCGTTCGGTATCGACCGGAGGTTCCACCCAGATAAGCAGCCCAAGCTTCCCGATAGCCCACGCCGTCTGGACCAGGCAGGGCCCTCGGAGGTGAGCCGCCGGCTGAGTGACTTCCTGGCCTGTGAAAGCTCCATTAAGGCGCCGCTGTTGCTGGCGGGCCCTGAGGAGGACGTGCGTGTGAAGGTGGAGAGGCTGAGTGACGAGGAGGTCCAGGAGACGTCGTCACAGCCCATCAGCGCTTCCCAGAGTTCCCTGAGTGACCAGCAGACGGTACCCTGCAGCGAACAGGTCCAGGAGGACCTCCTCATCAGCCCACAGTCCTCCTCCATAGGTATGGGTCTCTCAAACTGACAACACTCAGATGTTTTCAGACCTCAACAGTAGTCATGTCAAGGTGAGATCACATCCCACGCCTATGGTTGTGTGTTTTTAGTTAAATGCTTCGTCCCCAAATTAATGGAAGAGCTAGGCCTAACCACAGTCTGGTGTGCATATCTTTTCCATTTGTTTTGAATTGCGGCATGTAGCTGGGTCTACATAATGGAGGACCTAGGATGTGGACTTCTCTATACAAGACCACCAACTTTTTTTCCTCTTTACACTTTTTGGGAGTGTAATTTCCCTCAATTTAAAGGGCTAATTTGCAGTTGCTACATACTTTTTTTGTTTTAGAAATTCATTATATTTAGGCCTACCCCTTGATTCTTGAAGAATATAACTTATAAAGTCCTCATGAACTTTGTTCAACTGTCATACCCAATCAGAACCCAAAATATCATCTTGTTTTACTCAAAGTAACAAAGTAGGCTTAAATATAAACAAACACTGTATAGTCTCAACTATAATTTTAATATCATGGATGGTCAATCCTTGGATCGATAGCTCTGTCTATGAATTTGAGTGGCTGCATTTCGCCAGCCCCATTCCTCAACTGTTTTCCCAAACAGTGGTGGGAAGGACACTTTATTGCTTCAACTGTGGATTGCCACTTTAAAGTTATTCATTTTTTGCATTACATCTGTGTATGGGTTCGATCCCGACCCATGTCTTATGGAAATCAGACTGAGAAAGAGCTAGTAACTGGGGGAAATTATATTTCATCTTTGTTTTGGCATAGGTTCGATAGATGAGGGAGTCACAGAAGGGTTGCCCTCAATGCAAAGTACATCCAATGCTGGAGGTCATGCTGAGGATGATGAAAGGTAACAATATGGTTGGTTGAAGCCTTAGTAGAACGGATGGTACGGAAAAAGTAGATGGATATATATACAGTTGAAGTCGGAAGTTTACATACACTTAGGTTGGAGTCATTAAAACTAGTTTTTCAACCACTCCACAATTTTCTTGTTAACAAACTATAGTTTTGGCAAGTCGGTTAGGACATCTACTTTTTGCATGACACAAGTAATTGTTCCAGCAATTGTTGACAGACAGATTATTTCACTTATAATTAACTGTATCACAATTCCAGGGGGTCAGAAGTGTGCATACACTAAGTTGACTGCCTTTTAAACAGCTTGGAAAATTACAGAGAATGATGTCCTGGCTTTATAATCTTCTGATATGCTAATTGACATAATTTGAGTCAATTGGAGGTGTACCTGTAGATGTATTTCAAGGCCTACCTTCAAACGCCGTGCCTCTTTGCTTGACATCATGTAAAAATCAAAAGAAATCAGCCAAGACCTCAGAAAAAACATTGTAGACCTCCACAAGTCTGGTTCATCCTTGGGTGCAATTTCCAAATGCTTGAAGGTACCACATTCATCTGTACAAACAGTAGTATGCAAGTATAAACGCCATGGGACCACGCAACCGTCACACCACTCAGGAAGGAGACTCGTTCTGTTCAGTCTCCTAGAAATAAATGTACTTTGGTGCAAAAAGTGCAAATCAATCCCAGAACAACAGCAAAGGACCTTGTGAAGATGCTTGAGGAAACGGGTACAAAAGTATCTATATCCACACTAAAACGAGTCCTCTATCGACATAACCTGAAAGGCCGCTCAGCAAGGAAGAAGCCACTGCTCCAAAACCACCATAAAAAAGCCAGACTACGGTTTGCAACTGCACATGGAGACAAAGATTGTACTTTTTGGGGAAATGTCCTCTGGTCTGATGAAACAAAATAGAACTGTTTGGCCATAATGACCATCGTTATGTTTGGAGGAAAAAGGGGGATGCTTGCAAGCCGACGAACACCCTCCCAACCGTGAAGCACAGGGGTGGCAGCATCATGTAGGGGTGCTTTGCTGCAGGAGGGGCAGGTGCTCTTCACAAAATAGATGGCATCATGAGGTAGGAAAAGTTTGTGGATATATTGAAGCAACATCTCAAGACATCAGTCAGGAAGTTAGAGCTTGGTCGCAAATGGGTCTTCCAAATGGACAATGACCCCAAGCATACTTCCAAAATTGTGGCAAAATGGCTTAAGGACAACAAAGCCAAGGTATTGGAGTGGCCATCACAAAGCCCTAACCTCAATCCTATAGGACATTTGTGGGCAGAACTGAAAAAGCGTGTGCGAGCAAGGAGGCCTACAAACCTGACCCAGTTACACCAGCTCTGTCAGGAGGAATGGGCCAAAATTCACCCAACTTATTGTGGGGAGCTTGTGGAAGGCTACCTGAAACATTTGACCCAAGTTAAACAATTTAATGGCAATGCTACCAAATACTAATTGAGTGTATGTATACTTCTGACCCACTGGGAATGTGATGAACGAAATTAAAGCTGAAATAAATCACCCCACTATTATTCTGACATTTCACATTCTTAAAATAAAGTGGTGATCCTAACTGACCTAAAACAGGGAATTTATACTTGGATTAAATGTCAGGAATTGTGAAACTGAGTTTAAATGTTTTTGGCTAACGTGTATGTAAACTTCCGACTTCAACTGTATACACAATACCACTCGCAAGTTTGGACACACCTACTTATTCCAGGGTTTTTCTTTGTTTTGATTTTTTTCTACATTGTAGAATAATAGTGAAGACATCAAAACTATTAACATTACATTACATTACATTAAATAACACACATGGAGTCATGAAGTAACCAAAAAAGTGTTAAACAAATCAAAATATATTTTATTTGAGATTCTTCAAAGTACTTACTCTTGGCATTCTCTCAACCAGCTTCATGAGGTAGTCACCTGGAATGCATTTCAATTAACAGGTGTGCCTTGTTAAAAGTACATTTCTGAAATGTCTTTCCTTAATGCATTTGATCCAATCCATTGTGTTTTGACAAGATAGGGGTGGTATACAGAAGATAGCCCTATTTGGTGAAAGACCAAGTCCATATCGCAAGAACAGCTCAAATAAGCAAAGAGAAATGACAGTCCATCATTACTTTAAGACATGAAGGTCCATCAATACGGAAAATATAAAGAACTTTCAAAGTTTCTTCTAGTGCAGTCGCAAAAACCATCAAGCGCTATGATGAAACTGGCTGTCATGAGGACCGCCACAGGAAAGGAAGACCCAGATTTTCCTCTGATGCAGAGAGGTAGTTCATTGGAGTTACCAGCCTCAGAAATTGCAGTCCAATAAATGCTTCACAGAGTTCAAGTAACAAGACACATCTCAACATCAACTGTTCAGAGGAGACTGCGTGAATCAGGCCTTCCTGATCGAATTGCTGCAAAGAAACCACTACTAAAGGACACCAATAACAGAGGAGACTTGCTTGGGCCAAGAAACTTCAGCAATGGTAGAACAGTGGAAATCTGTCCTTTGGTCTGATGAGTCAAATTTGAGATTTTTGGTTCCAGACTCTGAGTAGGTAAACGGATAATCTCTATATGTGTGGTTCCCACCGTGAAGCATGGAGGAGGAGATGTGGGAATGCTTTGCTGGTGACACTGTCGGTTTATTTCGAAATTAAGGCACACTCAGCATGTCTGCAGCAATACGCCATCCCATCTGGTGTGCGCTTAGTGGGACTATGAACCAAAACAAACATCCAGGCTGTGTAAGGGCTATTTTACCAAGAAGGAGAGTGATGGAATGCTGCATCAGATGACTTGGCCTCCACAATCACCAGACCTCAACCCAATTGAGATGGTTTGGGATCAGTTGGACCGCAGAGTGAAGGAAAAGCAGCCAACAAGTGCTCAGCATATGTGGGAACTCCTTCAAGACGGTTGGAAAAGCATTCCATGTGAAGCTGGTTGAGAGAATGCCAAGAGTGTGCAAAGCTGACATCAAGGCAAAGGGTGGCTACTTTGAAGAATATAAAATATGTTTTGATTCATTTAACTCTTAAGTAACGTTTTTGGTTACTACATTATTTCATTGTTTTGGTGTCTTCGCTATTATTCTACAATGTAGAAAAGTTACAAAAAATGTGAAAACCTTTGAACGAGTATGCTCTTCCAAACTTTTGACTGATACTGTGTGTGTATGTGTATATATACAGTTGGGCAAAAAAGTATTTAGTCAGCCAACAATTGTGCAAGTTCTCCCACTTAAAAAGATGAGAGGCCTGTAATTTTCATCATAGGTACACTTCAACTATGACAGACAAAATGAGAAAAAAAATCCAGAAAATCACATTGTAGGATTTTGGATGAATTTAATTTGCAGATTATGGTGGAAAATACAATTTGTGCATACCTCACTGAAGCACCACATCCTCTTTCTTGATTTTCAGATTAGAAAGCCTCCAGTACCCTTACCACTTGTACATAAGCCCTTCCATCCGCCCTGGCACTAACGGGCCTGACAGACCTTTCCAGTGCCCCACGTGTGGCGTCCGATTCACCCGCATACAGAACTTGAAGCAACATATGCTCATCCACTCTGGTAGGTTTTTCCACACATCCACTATGCAGTTGGAGAAGTCTGTGTAGACTAACTACTGCTCTGCGACCTGTTATGTCCTATCTGTTATGTCATAGGTACCCATCTGGAAAGTAGCTCATGTGACTTGTACCATATTTACATTGCCCCCTACAGTAGTTCCATGCGTCCTCTATCCACCCGATGATAGGAGCCGGAGATCAATGGTATGAATGGCTATTTAATGGTTTGACTCATGGCACACTGTGGAGAAGGATGAAGGGCATTCCAGGAAACATTGATTTTGGAAACACTTGAGGCTTGGTGTCTCCCGCCTCGGTTGACATCGGAAAAACACACTCATCAAGCGCACACATACCCAAACTCATGCTTGATGACAGTGGAACATTATAACAGGAAATGTCAACCAAATATCTACACTAATTTCAACTTGACTCTTAACCTTCACAAACAAGCAGTGCTACATTCAATGAGATCAAGTGTTGTTGTTTCAACGTTTCCAGCCCTTGATACAACAAGTTTGATTTTTGGAGTATAAATGTCCTATTTAACGTCTTCTCTAAGCTTGAAGCATGAATTTGTCCAAAAGTAATCAGGCTTGCATGTGAACAGTCCCATTTGTTCAGCCATGCACAGTTACAGCATGTGGAAAGTAACTAACTATAGGCTGCAGGCAAGGACTCCATATTGTGTCCCAACAAATAATGGGATAATTGTCTCTGGTACTCCAAACATCAGACACACTGCTCACATTCATCAAGAAGATCACCAAGGTATTCATCAGGGTTCTATCCCCCACCCAACACACACATCTACTAGACCAAATTATGAAATATATAGTGGAGTATTCCATCAAAGCAAGAAGGGGGGTGCTCTGCCCTGTAGCTGTGTCCAGAGGTTTTTCACTACTGTAGCTCCTATGTGGTATTATTATTCTAAACTGGTCAGTCAAGTATACCGTAGAGTAGAGGTTGACTATCTGGTTAAATACTTCATGGGGCTCAAGTATTTTTCTTCAGGGTCATTTAAGCTCGATCCATAGTGTTGTATGCAGTTAAAAGTAATGCAGTTCACGTCTGCTTAAATGATCCTTCTCTGGCTCTGCGCAATGGGCTTCATTGTAAATTCTTCATTGTAAACGTATGCCCCAAAAAAGAGCCGTTGATGTATTTTTATGTTTCTCATTGAAAAAAGTCAGGCTTATTCTTAGTCGTGGCATGTTTACGAGGGCCATAAATAACTGAGTCAACGGAAGCTCTTTTTGTTGTATTCCATAGCCACTGAGTTCTATGGAAATAATGACTCGTGTGCCAATCTCCCTTCATATTGTTCCCCTGGTCCGTTCGGCACAGAACTGGTTGTTACGACCCGTGTGTGTCAATGAACCATGAGTGACATTGGAGACTGGATGCCTTTGTCACAGAAGACAGACAGCTGATGTTCTGAAAGAGCTGCAAAATCTGGATTCCTACAAATCAGCTGGGCTAGACAATCTGGACCCTCTTTCTAAAATTCTGTCAATTGTTGCAACCCCTATTACTAGCCTGTTCAACCTCTCTTTCGTATCGTCTGAGATCCGCGGTCATCTCTCCCTCTTCAAAGGGGGAGACACTCTAGACCCAATCTGTTATGGACCTATATCCA
The DNA here is from genome assembly GCF_034236695.1 of Oncorhynchus nerka. NCBI lineage: Eukaryota > Metazoa > Chordata > Actinopteri > Salmoniformes > Salmonidae > Oncorhynchus > Oncorhynchus nerka. Next base: position 85,196 of record NW_027040483.1, read on the forward strand.
TCCTGCCCTGCCTTTCAAAAAATCTTTGAAAGCCAAGTTAACTTCTCTTGGGTAGGGGGCAGTTACTCAGGCCCAGAACCTATGATATGCATATAATTGGTAGATTTAATAGAAAACACTCTAAAGTTTCTAAAACTGTTAAAATTATGTATGCGAGTATAACATAACTGATATGGCAGGTGAAACCCCTAGGACAAACCATCCCGAAAAAAAATAAACAAATTCAGCCTACCACTGTTTTCAATGGCTGTCACTTTGTTTATAAGGCGAAATCCTCTCAGATTGCAGTTCCTAGGGCTTCCACCAAATGTCAACAGTCTTTAGAAAGAGTTTCAGGCTGGTTTTTGGACAAATTAGCCAGAAATTGTAGTTTTTCTAAGTGGCTCCCATTTTGGCTGTAGTGTTTCCAAGCGAGTGGAAGAGAGCACGTTCTTTGGTATTTTTCTCCGGTAAAGACCATAGCGATTTTCCGTCTTAAATTTTATAATTTATTTACGTATTCGGGTACCTAAGGTTTGATTATAAACGTTGTTTGACTTGTTTGGAAAAGTTTATTAGTAACGTTTGGGATTCATTTTGTATGCATTTTGATGGAGGGAAACCGGGTGGATTATTGACTGAAGTGCGCCAGCTAAACTGAGTTTTTATGGATCTAAAGGAGGACATTATCGAATAATAGAACCATTTGTGATGTATCTGGGATCTTTTGGAGTGCCAACAGAAGAAGATCATCAAAGGTAAGGCATTTATTATATCGCTATTTCTGACTTTCGTGGCGCACCTGCCTGGTTGAAATATGTTTTTCATGCTTTTGTATGCGGGGTGCTGTCTTCAGATAATCGCATGGTGTGCTTTCGCCGTAAAGCCTTTTTGAAATGTGACACAGCGGCTGGATTAACAAGAAGTTAAGCTTTATTTTGATGTATTACACTTGTGATTTTATGAAAGTTAAATATTTATAATTCTGTAGTTTGAATTTCGCGCTCTGCAATTTCACCGGATGTTGGCCAGGTGGGACGCTACCTACCCATAAGAAGTTAACAAACAGATCACCAACCATTTAAAATCCCACCGTTCCTTCTCCACTATGCAATCTGGTTTTCGAGCTGGTCATGGGTGCACCTCAGCCACGCTCAAGGTCCTAAACGATATCATAACCGCCATTGATAAAAGACCGTACTGTGCAGCCGTCTTCATCGACCTGGCCAAGGCTTTCGACTCTGTCAATCACCGCATTCTTATCGGCAGACTCAACAGCCTTGGTTTCTCAAATGACTGCCTCGCCTGGTTCACCAACTTCTTCTCAGAGTTCATTGTGTCAAATCGGAGGGCCTGTTGTCCGGACCCCTGGCAGTTTCTATGGGTGTGCCACAGGGTTCAATTCTCGGGCCAACTCTTTTCTCTGAAAATATATCAATGATGTCGCTCTTGCTGCTGGTGATTCTCTGATCCACCTCTACACAGACGACACCATTCTGTATACATCAGCCCTTCTTTGGAAACTGTTCACTTCTTTTGGGCAGGTGGGACGGAATGCAATATTCAAAATACAGAAATACTCATGATAAACATTCATAAAACATACAAGTGTTATACATCTGCTTAAAGATGAACTACTTGTTAATCCAGCCGCCGTGTCAGATTTCAAAAAGCCTTTACGGCGAAAGCATACCATGCGATTATCTGAGGACAGCGCCCCGCTTACAAAAGCAGACAAACATTTTCCAGCCAAGTAGATTAGTCACGAAAGTCAGAAATGGCGATCAAATTAATCACTTACCTTTTGATCTTCATATGGTTGCACTCACAAGACTCCATGTTACAGAATAAATGTTTATTTTGTTTGATAAAGTCCCTCTTTATATCCAAAAAACTCAGTTTTGTTGGCGCGTTTTGTTCAGTAATCCACTGGCACAAAGGCGGTCACAACAGGCAGACGAATAGATACAAATAGTACTGATAAAGTTCGTCGAAACATGTCAAACAATGTTTTTATTAATCCTCCGGTTGTCTATTGTCTTTATAATCGATAATATTTCAACCGGACAATAGCGTATTCAATACAAAGGAAAAAGAACGAGGGCGCACTCAGAAAATTGTCATTCTTACAAATTTTTCTAAATAAAAGGCTGAAACAATGTCTAAAGACTGTTGACATCTAGTGGAAGCCATAGGAACTGCAATCTAGGTCCTATCCATTTATATGGTGGATAGGCTTTCAATGGAAAAACACTCCATTCAAAAGAATGCCACTTCCTGGTGGATTTTCCTCAGGTTTTCGCCTGCCATATCAGTTCTGTTATACTCACAGACATTATTTTAACAGTTTTGGAAACTTTAGAGTGTTTTCTATCCAATACTACCATGCATATCCTAGCTTCTGGGCCTGAGTAACAAGCAGTTTACATTGGGCACCTCATTCATCCAAAATACTGCCCCCTACCCAAGAGAGGTTAACAAACCTCCAAACAAACTTCAATGGGGGCGGCAGGTGGTGGTTAGTGGTTAGAGTGTTGAACTTGTAACCGAAAGATCGAATCCCTGCGCTGATAAGGTAAAAATCTGTCGTTCTGCACCTGAAAAAGACAGTTAAAACACTGTTCCTAGGCCGTCATTGAAAATAAGAATTTGTTCTTAACTGACTTGCCTAGTTAAATAAAGGTAAAAGTAAATAAAAATGCCATACAACAATCCTTCTGTGGCCTCCAACTGCTTTTAAATGCTAGTAAAACTAAATGCATGCTCTTCAACCAATTGCTGCCTGCACCCGCCCGCCCGACTAGCATCACTACTCTGGACGGTTTTGACTTAGAATATGTGGACAACTACAAATACCTAGGTGTCTGGATGGACTGTAAACTCTCCTTCCAGACTCACATTAAGCATCTCCAATCCAAAATCAAATCTAGAATCGTCTTCCTATTTCGCAACAAAGCCTCCTTCACTCATGCTGCCAACTTACCCTCGTAAAACTGACTGCTAAAGTCAAGGATAAATAGGATAATGTAATTTACAAAATATCCTCCAACATTCAAACTGGATGTAGTCTATCACCGTGCCATCTGTTTTGTCACCAAATTCCCATATACTACCCACCACAGCGACCTGTTGGCTGGCCCTCACTTCATATTCGTCGCCAAACCCATTGGATCCAGGTCATCTATAAGTCTTTGCTAGGTAAAGCTCCACCTTATCTCAGCTCACTGGTCACCATGGCAACACCCACCTGAAGCACACGCTCCAGCAGTTATATTTCACTGGTCATCCCCAAAGCCAACACTTGCTTTAGCCGCCTTTCCTTCCAGTTCTCTGCGGCCAATAACTGGAACAAATTGCAAAAATCACTGAAGCTGGAGAAAAAAATCACTGAAGCTTATCTCCCTGGCTAACTTTAAGCATCAGCTGGCAGGGCTGTATCTGTACATAGCCAATCTATTGTTATTTATCTTTTTGTTCTTTTGCACAACAGTATCTAAATCAAATCCAATTTATTTATATAGCCCTTCTTACATCAGCTGATATCTCAAATTGCTGTACAGAATCCCAGCTTAAACCCACAAATAGCAAGCAATGCAGGTGTAGAAGCACGGTGGCTAGGAACAACTCCCTAGAAAGGCCCAAACCTAGGAAGAAACCTAGAGAGGAACCAGGCTGAGGGGTGGCCAGTCCTCTTCTGGCTGTGCCGGGTGGAGATTATAACAGAACATGGCCAAGATGTTCAAATGTTAATAAATGACCAGCATGGTCAAATAATAATAATCACAGTAGTTGTTGAGGGTGCAGCAAGTCAGCACCTTAGGAGTAAATGTCAGTTGGCTTTTCATAGCCGATCATTAAGAGTATCCCTACCGCTCCTGCTGTCTCTAGAGAGTTGAAAACAGCAGGTCTGGGACAGGTAGCACATCCGGTGAATAGGTCAGTGTTCCATAGCTGCAGGCAGAACAGTTAACTGGAGCAGCAGCATGGCCAGGTGGACTGGGGACAGCAAAGCGTCATCATGCCAGGTAATCCTGAGGCATGGTCCTAGAGCTCAGGTCCTCCGGTAGAGAGAAAGAAAGAGAATTAGAGAGAGCATACTTAAATTCACAGAGGACACCGGATAAGACAGGAGAAGTACTCCAGATGTAACAAACTGACCCTAGCCCCCCGACACATAAATACTGGAGGCTGAGACAGTAGGGGTCAGGAGACAAAGTGGCCCCATCCGATGATACCCCCGGACAGGGCCAAACAGGCAGGATATAACCCCACCCACTTTGCCAAAGCACAGCCCCCACACCACTAGAGGGATACCTTCATCCACCAACTTACCATCCTGAGACAAGGCCGAGTATAGCCCACAAAGATCTCCGCCACGGCACAACCCAAGGGGGGACGCCAACCCAGACAGGAAGATCACATCAGGGACTCAACCCACTCAAGTGACGCACCCCTTCTAGGGACGGCATGGAAGAGCACCAGTAAGCCAGTGACTCAGCCCCTGTAATAGGGTGAGAGGCAGAGAATCTCAGTGGAGTGAGGGGAACTGGCCTGGCAGAGACAGCTTGGGTGGATCGTTGCTCCAGAGCCTTTCCGTTCACCTTCACACTCCTGGGCCAGACTACACTCATTCATATGACCCACTGAAGAGATGAGTCTTCAGTAAAGAAAGGTTGAGACTGAGTCTACGTCTCTCACATGGGTAGGCAGACCATTCCATAAAAATGGAGCTCAAAAGGAGAAAGCCCTGCCTCCAGCTGTTTGCTTCGAAATTCTAGGGACAATTAGGAGGCCTGCGTCTTGTGAGCATAGCGTACGTGTAGGTATGTACGGCAGGACCAAATCGGAAAGATAGGTAGGCGCAAGCCCATGTAATGCTTTGTAGGTTAGCAGTAAAACCTTGAAATCAGCCCTTACCTTAACAGGAAGCCAGTGTAGAGAGGCTAGCCCTGGAGTAATATGATCAAATTAGTTGGTTCTAGTCAGGATTCTAGCAGCCGTATTTAGCACTAACTGAAGTTTATTTAGTGCTTTATCCGGGTAGCCGGAAAGTAGAGCATTGCAGTAGTCTAGAAGTAGAAGTAACTAGAAGTAACAAAAGCATGGATTCATTTTTCTGCATCATTTTTGGACAGAAAGTTTCTGATTTTTGCAATGCTACATAGATGTAAAAAAGCTGTCCTTGAAACAGTCTTGATATGTTCGTCAAAGGAGAGATCAGGGTCCAGAGTAATGCCGAGGTCCTTCACAGATTTATTAGAGACGACGACAACCATCAAGATTAATTGTCAGATTCAACAGAAGATCTCTTTGTTTCTTGGGACCTAGAACAAGCATCTCTGTTTTGTCCGAGTTTAAAAGTAGAAAGTTTGCAGCTATCCACTTCCTTATGTCTGAAACACAGGCTTCTAGCGAGAGCAATTTTGGGGCTTCACCTTGTTTCATTGAAATGTACAGAGGTGTGTCATCCGCATAGCAGTGAAAGTTAACCTTATGTTTTCGAATGACATCCCCAAGAGGTAAAATATAGTGAAAACAATAGGAGGAACACCGACATTTACAGTTGATTTGTCAGAGGACAAACCATTCACAGAGACAAACTGATATCTTTTCGACAGATAAGATCTAAGCCAGGCCAGAACTTGTCCGTGTAGACCAATTTGGGTTTCCAATCTCTCCAAAAGAATGTGGTGATCGATGGTATCAAAAGCAACACTAAGGTCTAGGAGCACGAGGACAAATGCAGAGCCTCGGTCTGATGCCAATAAAAGGTAATTTACCACATTCACAAGTGCAGTCTATGCTATGTTGTTGTCTAAAACCAGACTGAATAATTTCGTATACATTGTTTGTCTTCAGGAAGGCAGTGAGTTACTGCGCAACAGCTTTTTCTAATATTTTTGAGAGGAATGGAAGTTAGTTTATTTTATTTTTTTCCTTTGTCAAGGTTTGGCTTTTTCAAGAGAGGCTTTATTACTGCCACTTTTAGTGAGTCTGGTACACATCCGGTGGATAGAGAGCCGTTTATTATGTTCAACATAGGAGGGCCAAGCACAGGAAGCAGCTCTTTCAGTAGTTTAGTTGGAATAGGGTCCAGTATGCAGCTTGAAGGTTTAGAGGCCATGATTATTTTCATCATTGTTGTCAAGAGATATAGTACTAAAACACTTGAGCGTCTCTCTTGATCCTAGGTCCTGGCAGAGTTGTGCAGACTCAGGACAACTGAGCTTTGGAAGAATACGCAGATTTAAAGAGGAATCCCGTAATTTGCTTTCTAATGATCATGATCTTTTCCTCAAAGAAGTTCATGAATTTATTACTGCTGAAGTGAAAGCCATCCTCTCTTGGGGAATGCTGCTTTTTAGTTAGCTTTGCGACAGTATCAAAAATAAATTTCAGATTGTTCTTATTTTCCTCAATTAGTTGGAAAAATAGGACGATCGAGCAGCAGTAAGGGCTCTTCGATACTGCACGGTACTGTCTTTCCAAGCTGGTCGGAAGACTTCCAGTTTGGTGTGGTGCCATTTCCGTTCCAATTTGCTGGAAGCTTGCTTCAGAGCTCGGGTATTTTCTGTATACCAGAGAGCTAGTTTCTTATGACAAATGTTTTTAGGGGTGCAACTGCATCTAGGGTATTGCGCAAGGTTAAATTGAGTTCCTTAGTTAGGTGGTTAACTGATTTTTGTCCTCTGATGTCCTTGGGTAGGCAGAGGTAGTCTGGAAGGGCATCAAGGAATCTTTGGGTTGTCTGAGCAGATTATTTGTTGCGATTGCAAACATAATAAAATTGTGGTCCGATAGTCCAGGATTATGAGGAAAAACATTAAGATCCACAACATTTATTCCATGGGACAAAACTAGGTCCAGAGTATGACTGTGACAGTGAGTAGGTCCAGAGACATGTTGGACAAAACCCACTGAGTCGATGATGGTTCCGAAAGCCTTTTGGAGTGGGTCTGTGGATTTTTCCATGTGAATTATTTAAATCACCAAAAATTATAATATTATCTGCTATGACTACAAGGTCCGATAGGAACTCAGTGAGGAACGCTGTATATTTCCCAGGAGGCCTGTAAACAGTAGCTATAAAAAGTGATTGAGTAGGCTGCATAGATTTCATGACTAGAAGCTCAAAATACGAAAACTTTTTTTGTAAATTGAAATTTGCTATCATAAATGTTAGCAACACCTCCGCCTTTGCAGGATGCACAGGGGATATGGTCACTAGTGTAACCAGGAGATGAGGCCTCATTTAACACAGTAAATTCATCAGGCTTAAGCCATGTTTCAGTCAGGCCAATCACATCAAGATTATGATCAGTGATTAGTTCATTGATTATAACTGCCTTTGAAGTGAGGGATCTAACAATAAGTAGCCCTATTTTGAGATGTGAGGTATCACGATCTCTTTCAATAATGGCAGGAATGGAGGAGGTCTTTATCCTAGTGAGATTGCTAAGGCGAATACCGCCATGTTTAGTTTTGCCCAACCTAGGTCGAGGCACAGACACGCTTTCTACTTGTACGTCTCACTCCAGTGTTAATTTGCTAAATTGTAATTATTTTGCCTCTAGGGGCTATTTATTGCCCTATCTCCCTAATCTTCTACATTTGCACACACTGTACATAGATTTTTCTATTTTGTTATTGACTGTACATTTGTTTATGTGTAACTCTGTTGTTTTTGTCGCACTGCTTTGCTTTATCTTGGCCAGGTCGCAGTTGTAAATGAGAACTTGTTCTCAACTGGCCTACCTGGTTAAATAAAGGTGAAATAAAAATAAAAACAAGTTTCTTTAGTGTGCATGCATACTATACTGTAGGTCATGCAATGATGATTTCTACCCATTTCTGTAGCTATTACGCTGACAAATTTTATACACCTATTTTTAACACTCACATTTTACTTTTTTTGTGATACATTTTTAACACCTTTTTTTTGGTTTTGTGATTGATTTTTTTAGAACTGTTAATATTAAAACTATGTCATAATGCAGAATTCATAGTTAATCTATTGTAGTGATTCTAATGTGTAACAGAAGTAATCTTTCTCTTTTGTTCATCCCTTTCTCAACAGGTATTAAGCCCTTCCAGTGTGATCGCTGTGGGAAAAAGTTCACACGGGCCTACTCCCTGAAGATGCACCGGCTGAAGCACGAAGGTAAACGCTGTTTCCGGTGCCAGATTTGTAGTGCAACATTCACGTCCTTCGGCGAATACAAGCACCACATGAGGGTGTCCCGCCACATAATCCGCAAGCCCCGGATTTACGAGTGCAAAACGTGCGGCGCCATGTTTACCAACTCTGGCAATTTAATTGTTCACCTGCGGAGTCTGAACCATGAGGCATCTGAACTAGCAAACTACTTCCAGAGCAGGTGAGGAGTCCAGGGGTGTCGTCCCTTCATTTACTCAGCTTAACGTAACACAGGAAATAAGCAAAAAATACAAATTAATCTCCCATAGTGGCCGTGTTCAGGGAGAAATACTATTTCAAGCTTTTCAGAATTGGTTCATTACACAGGCCCAACTAAGTGTTGCACACTAAGCATACTGTACAATTTACAGTACAACACATCTCAGTCATGCTGAATATGTGCTTCAAAGCAGTCTTTGGCCACTTTCCTCATCCCTGTATAGTGGGATATATATATATATATATATTTAATGTAGAATAGACTATTACATTAGTTACTATTGTGTATTTTGTTGTCCAATTTCTTAATTGAACCATTCCAATGCTGTTATCATAGTTGCTAGCCTTTGAGAAACATACAGTATCAAATGATGCGTGCTAGGGTCTTTAAATCCTTTCGTCTTGCTTGCAACAATTTGGATACATTACATAACCTATTTCTGTCAATGCATTTTGCTTTTCCATATAGGAATTTCACTGCGTTTAATGGCTTTCATTCAAATGTATTACTCATAGAACTTAAAGTACTTCTACATAAAGCAGACATGGACTCATATATTCTAGACTTTTCCACTTCTTAATCAACTCAAGCCCTCACAGGTTTTTTAGGGCTCAAATGGGCCACTGACTTTTTAAAATGTTATAGTATAGTATGTCTATGCCTGAGATCATAACACTGTATGGAAAATTCTTTGGCGATCCAGTTTAATTCTCAAAAAAACAGATCACAGGCCTCACACAGCCCTCACATAAAAGATCTGTCACCGTATTATTTTTCAAGAAAATGGGCCGATTTCCATCCGTTTTTCAAATTGCTTTCAAACTTACACCATATTTACTGTGTAGTCTACTTTATATAGGAGGTTTAGAGACACTTTTATCAACAGCCTTTTCTCGTCTGTTATGTCTCCACGTGGTCCCAGTGATTTCCTCATGCCCGACTACCTGAGCCAAGTGCAGGAGGAGGAGACTCTGGGGCAGTACGAGCTGGTGGAGCACGGCTTCGAAGGCAACAACTCGTCTGTCCAGATGGCGGTCATCTCCCAGGTCTCCTCCACCCAGAATTGCGAGAGCAGCACCTTCCCCCTGGACCCCTTATCCCTGAAGGACGAAAAGGTGTCGGAGGAGCCAAAGACAAACGGCAGTAGCAGCTCCCCGGATGGCTCTGAGGAGGAGAACGCCCATATCAAAGAGCTGGCTTCCATTTCGATTGAGTGACCGTCACCTAATTGTCCCCCTCGCCCCCCCCTTCCAATCCAAAGCCCTGACTTTGGAAAGTGCCTGAGATTGCCCTTCTTAACATTCACCTCTAGAATGGGAGTTCTTAACTTTGCTAACAGTGACAAGTAGTTTCTTTCCTTCCTTATTGGATTATTGTTTTTGCATAATGAAGTTCATATAATAGACGCCGTCTTACTTCTTGAGTGCCGTCGCTTTGGGCAAACTTAGTGTTACTAAATATTGTTTGATAATCGAATGCTACATTTGATTTTGTCGTGAACTATGTCAGAGGTGTGTATGCATTCCTTTGTGAGGAGGAGCACAGTACATTTGAAACCTTTTCACACACAAAAAGTTTGACCGTGAAATTGTCTCTCACTTTCGTTATGAAATGAACTGTAGCTACTACACTTGACTTGTATTGGGTGTTAATGTAGGTGTCTACTGGTGGCTTAGACCCTCAAAGGCATGGCAGCATTTTATTTCATACGCTAAGTCAGTCGTTAAACCATCAAGAGAGACACAGTGCAGCGGCTGCCCTTTCCGATATCTGGAACAGCTAGGCTAAGTTCAAATGTGAAGTTGAAGTGGAGTAAATTTGTCAGACCTATTTCATTAATACTTGTCCCTAACATTTCTTGTGTGGTGGAAGTTTCTATACTGAGATATTTGTAATATGTCAGCTGTGTGACAAAAAAACGAGTCTCACTATAACAACAATTTGTTAAATGTCAAAAACAATTGTCACCAATTATAGAAGTAATATATCACCACCATAAGTGACGTATTACTAATATGTCAACTTTGGTGACATAAGTACTATACTTTAATTAATGTCACTATTTTGACATATAATGAGACTATGTTGCATTTGGTGGAGAATGTGTTGGTCAATTTACACTGAATGTTTACTTTGGACATGACATTTCAGAAGCTAGTGTCATGACTGTGGGTGACATTCTTCGGACTAACGTTGTACTAATCAAGTGGTCAGCACATTAGAATCTGTAGCTGGGTGCCTTGCTTTTACTGTGAGTTGAGTTGTGTAATTCAATGTATATGGAGCCAGGAGAGGTCTTCAATAACATGGCAAACATGACATTGCTTTGTATCATGAAGTGTGATCGATAGGTATTTTAGTCTTCATGGTGTTCTAGGTTCACCTTGCAATTTTCCAGTTTCAAGTACAGGTAAAATTTTGAACAGAAATCTTCCCCTAGCTTGGACACCTGTTACTGTACATTGCTTGGACACCTGTTACATTGAGCTATCACTAGTCAGTTGCATATCACCATGCCTTTATAATAAGGTGGTGATACTCCATTGATTTAAATGCTACTGGTATTTCATTTTTCATTGTGTTCCATGCCTTTAAGTGTAGTCCTTATTCACTTAATCTTGGTAGTCCTGCAAAAAAACGAAAGGACTTTTGCATGCCAATGAAATGCAAATTAGATTAGAAACTTTTAACATTTGTTGGTATTTAATTCTTGACCCCTCAACCAGGAAATTCTGGAATTTGACATTGGAGCAGTAGATTCTAAAAATATTACCAGGAAAATAAGAATTTGATGACAATTAACATGTTGAATCTGTTATCTTGGGTTCAGAGAAGTAACAGTTTGTTTTACTATCATAGAATGGGTGCTCAGAAATTTGTTTTATGATTATGTATGGTGCCATCCAATCAGCCGTTCCTAAAAGATGTGGCATTTAGCCTAACTACCCTATGTCTGGGTAACAATCAAGCTCTCCTATTGCACCAAATGTTCCCAATCCCTTTGGGGTTGACTTATCTACCATTTGAATCTATCGTTGCTGTTGACGTTATAAAGTAATGAGCTAATCATGCTTGGTTTCCCCATGCTATTGAAACAGGAAATGTCATTTTTGCTCCGATAGAGTATAGCCTTATATTGGCCCTTGCATAGATTCAACCTGCACAATTTAAAATCTTGAGACATTTTCTTTTTTTCTCACGTTTGAGCATTTTAGCGCTTAAGTAAGCTTGTGTTTTGCCTGTGTTTGTTTCTGTGTGTATTCATATACCTTTTTAATAAAGAAATGCTGCTGTTTTGTTAACTTAAAGTGCCCAAATGTTTTTTGTGAACCTAATGTGTGCAATAAATGGACAAGCTGTTTATATTTTGTCTGAATAATGAAAGAAAAGAATGTACTGTTTTTGTGTTGTGTACTTACAATGTGACAAATTTAACCTGAAGAAAAAATAAGTGAGAATCCACTCATCTGTGAAAATCGTGAACAAAACTTACATTTTGATATTTAAAATTTTTGCATTTCGCCTAGGATTGTGAAATGCGCGTCCATTTAAAAGTCCTGTGAATCCGAGAACGTGCTTTCTGCTGTTTCCTATTCAATAAGGTCTTGTTGAGGCATTAGACCTCGGCACATATCAGCTTTTTGTTCTTGATTTTACTCCATCAAAAGTTTTTACAGATATTAGCATGTCTTTTCTTTGTTCCCCAGATGTAGCTTCTCTTTTGTGCAATGTTTAAAACATGTATTGATTACATATGCCTTTTTAACGTATACATGATATATACATTTCCTGGTTCATATTGTTTGTTGAAAATATGAAAAAAAAACAGTAGCTCTTAGTTATACATGATATATTTTTGTGACTTTTTGTATTATGTTTGCCGTTTTATGAATATGCCATCTTTTGGATATTCTCGTTTAAATGTGAATAAAACAAAATGGTTAAGGAGTATGGGCCTTTTTGTGTTCACTTTGTCTGCAAACACATCTGTATTGTGTGTGTGTGTGTGTGTGTGTGTGTTTTTTCTTTATGATGTAGGTTAATTTCCAACTTAGTTTGGATGATTGAAAAATATCTATTTGACTTTCATTTAATGGTTTTAAACATCCCCATAATGCAATTCGCATATGGTGCAAGAGCAAAAATGTTTGGTTTCATAAGCAAGTATTTACTTGGACAGACAAAATAAATAAAAACTTGCATCGATTCCCACCCCCTTGACCAAGTTATTTATTTTTGCGGACATGAAAGGACAACCTATCTGGTATATATCACCTACACAGTCTTCTGACTGGAGCACATGCCTATAAAGGATTGTTCTTAGCTCTATGCCAAAACGATAAAACCCACCAACCTCAAAAACACAATTCTGAATCATTATGCTTTCACACTTGCCTAATGATTGTGTTTGTTTTTCCTGCTCATAACCCTGTTGACTACTGCCTAGTGCTATGAAAAGCACTGTAGGCAACAAATTAAGTTCATCAAATATAGTTGTTCTTGATTATTCTGATTAATTTTATGCACATTTTTTATTTTTCATGGCATTTATCTATTATATACTTAAAGTCTAAGACAATTCTAAGATGCATTATGTGGTTGGTAAATGAAAGTGAAAAAAACATTTATTGTTTTAATTAATAGGGTTTTGCATGTGTTGTAAAATAACTACACGCCCCTCATATCCAAACTTCTCCCTACAGTTCTGCACAAATCTCTGTAATTACTGATGCATGTTTTGATTAAAATGTGGAAACAACGATACAAAAGATAACCTTCTGTGGAAATATGTTTACTTTAAATAGTGAAAGCCCACAGAGTGAGGTCTGGAGCATTAATGAAGATTTATGATATATGTGAGATGATCCCAACCACCTGCGTATAATTCCCTGTCTCTTTGTTTGTGACTCCGAATTGGTCTTCAGATATAGAGGAATTAGGCCAGCATCAGTGAAGCTTATGTTATCAGTCATTACCGTGGATGGATTACCCTATAAACTAGCTCTAAGTATTACAGCTTTTATTACATTTTAGACTCAAGGAAAGGAAAACTCTGGATCCTCAGAGATCCAATATAACATTTATCACAAATAATGTCCTTATTAGAAACATATTTCTCTTGTAAAAAAATAAAAAATACACAAAATAAGCCTTTCATGAACGAACACTCGCACTTGACTCTTTCTCGCCTTAAAATAAATACATGACTTATTTTTCGAAATACAAAACTTGAGCCTAAGTTTTTTCACAAGACCTTCTATGCTGGGTTGAAAGGTGAGACAATCATTTATTAAGAAACCCAGGTTCTTGTAATTGATACCCTTTCTATCGGTTTGACTCCCCCCTCCTTAGTAGCTCTGACTTTGCTGATGGCTACTGTGTTGAAGAAAAATGTACAGAAGTGTGGGCATATAAAGGTGAATGAACTTAGTGAAACCCATAGTATTTTCTCCTGCTGTGGGCCTCATTAAAATGTTACATAAGACTGGGCTGTCACTTTGTTACTTGTAAAGTTTTACTAGAGAGCCAGGAATGTGTTTGCAGATGCATTTATGACTTGTTTACATCCTTGACTTATCTGTAGACATGCAATCCCCGAGGGGATTCGAAGGGATAGCGCCAAACTGCTTTGCCACGAAAACAACATACAGTGTCGAACACAGCTGTATCTCCAATCAATTCTGTCTAAACCATCAATTTTACTATGACTTGGATAATTGTATCCGATGCGAACTTAGAGCCTCAGAATCTCTACAGGGATTTCAAGGCTGCATATGAGAATGTTCAGATATTCTTAGCGCTTCATAATAAACTTCATGAACAAACATTTATAATAATTTATATTGGCTTATTCATCAAAGTTGTCATTTGAAATACAAAAGAGGCATTTCACGGTTGCACTGCCCCCCCCCCCACACACACACACACACTTTCCCTCGGTCCTTTTGATAATCCTGCTGACCTCTATGTGGGTGACCCCAGAATGATGTGTTGTGAGACAATGATTTGACTCAACTTCAACCTTCTCTCAATTTAAATAACTAAATCAACCCTAGTCTCATTGGGGTTTTCTTGCAATAAAAGGAAACTATTTTGTGGACCTTTCTCTTTTTAATGAAACATATTGTTAATACCATTTCAGAATCATAAGCTACTCAGCAATGCAACTCTCTGGTTAGTCTCAACTCTGACCTCATATCATAGTTAATATGCCTATAAGCTTGTTTTCTAGTCTATCTAGTCTAGTCTGTCTAGTAGTTTGTCCAACCAAAAATGTAAATACCTTGATAATAACTGCAACTGAAATAAACAAGAGATCATTTCAAAACAATGTGTTTCATCTCAAAAGCATTGCCCGAGTCATTTAATCTGACAGTACTAAACATTGGGTATTAAGTGGATGCATGCACTTAAGCTTGTTTCCAGCAATTTTTGGACGACCTCATCATTTAATTAGCTATTTCATTCTTTCCACTACGGCTCCGAATGTAATCCTCTGCCCTTTTGGAAAACCTTCCCTTCAGCCAGACGTGTAAAATAGAGCCTTTATTCCAGTTATGATTCCATTGCATACACAAGACCCCCAGAGATAGGAGGAAGCAGGGGTAAACATGTGAGTGGAATGTCTACTAGTTGGATAATAATGAACAAGTGACGACATCTTACAGCTCGATACATCGTTTCCATTCAACATGAGATGTTACACCTCAGTAAAACTCAAGTGTTCAGCCTGTTTTAAATATTACTGATACATCTACTTATTGTGCAAAACCATATGTCATCAACACCTGCTGTGACCTACCAAATCAGGGCAATAGGTCTCTTTAATGTTGTACCTGTCATCGAACCATAACTTGTCTCCAGGGGTTACATATGCATTCAATGAGAACAACCATGAGTTCTTTCACAGTGGCTCACCACTGGACCTTCAAAGCACTTCCGTGGTGGAAGCGAAGCGTTTGTCTGAACTCACCATCATGCCTGCCTGCTGTGTCATTGGCCCTCTGCCAGGCATGCCAGACATGTTTTATTTTACATTGTGATAGAGATTTGCCTTTGAACAATCATTTGTAAACTGTTATGCTTCGTCGTAATGGGCCAGCGTCACTCCCGCCGAAGCACCTAAGCTGAGGTCCATTATTATAAATGATTATTTTCAGTTGTTTAGCATGTACTGTTGGGATATAATTCTTTTCAGGATTTCCCTACTCATATTGTATGATTAACGTGCGTTTAGAAAATGTCATCTTTATATTCCATGTGCATTGAATACACAACTGAACTTACATAGCATACCGTTATGTTGGGAATGAATTCACTACACCTGTGTGGCACCGATCTGTTGGGAATAGGGTGATGTTCCTTCATACGACATGGTTTATGTGGCTGGCCAATACAACTCTTAAACACACCTTTATAACCCTGAAGATTTACTTTCCTGATGGGGTATGGATTGTTTTGTTTGAAGACTAATGTCGACCTTACAAATCAATCTGTTATTGTCGGGCTAGCACAGTCTGGAGTTCCAGAGACAAACCCAAGTTCAGCACAGGGTCACATACATACTGTACATTTCAATGCAACCATCTTTGAATGAGAATAGAAGGTATTATTACACTGTTACAAAAAGAAGGGCTCCAAAAGGGTTCCTCGGCTGTCCCCATAGGAGAACACTTTTTGCTTTCAGGTAGATGTCACATTGTATAAATGATTGGAGACAGGCGCAGCAATACGTAATAGGGGGTTTTAATACTCCACCCAAATTACACAACATGCCATGAAAATGCACGTATAGAAAATACACAGGGATGTAACACAAACAAAAGGCCGAGGTTAAACCTCTAATAAATACACGGGACGAGACCCGTAATAACGATGCACGAAAGCACTGCTCGAAAGCCGAAACAACAACACGGGTACTCACAGAACCAATGAACATGGTAACAATAACTGACAAGACACTGGTGAACAGAGGGCACATACAGTTGAACTGGGAAGTTTACATACACTTAGGTTGGAGTCATTAAAACTCGTTTTTCAACCACTCCACAAATTTATTGATAACAAACTATAGTTTTGGAAAGTCGGTATTGACATCTACTTTGTGCATGACAGAAGTAATTTTTCCAACAATTGTTTACAGACAGATTATTTCACTTATAATTCACTGTATCACAATTCCAGTGGGTCAGAAGTTTACATACACTAAATTGACTATGCCTTTAAACAGCTTGGAAAATTCCCGAAAATGATGTCATGGCTTTAAATGCTTCTGATAGGCTAATTGACATAATTTGAGTCAATTGGAGGTGTACCTGTGGATGTATTTCAAGGCCTACCTTCAAACTCAGTACCTCTTTGCTTAACATCATGGAAAAATCGAAAGAAATCAGCCAAGACTTCAGAAAAAACATTGTAGACCTCCACAAGTCTGGTTCATCCTTCACAAAATAGATGGCATCATGAGGTTGGAAAATGATGTGGATATGTTGAAGCCACATCTCAAGACATCAGTCAGGAAGTTAAAGCTTGGTTGCAAATGGGTCTTCCAAATGGACAATGACCCCAAGCATACTTCCAAAGTTGTGGCAAAATGGCTTAAGGACAACAAAGTCAAGGTATTGGAGTGGCCATCACAAAGTCCTGACCTCAATCCTATAGAAAATTTGTGGGCAGAACTGAAAAAGCGTGTGCGAGCATGGAGGCCTACAAACCTGACCCAGTTACACCAGCTCTGTCAGGAGGAATGGGCCAACATTCACTCAACTTATTGTGGGAAGCTTGTGGAAGGCTACCTGAAACGTTTGGCCCAAGTTAAACAATTTAATGGCAATGCTACCAAATACTAATTGAGTGTATGTAAACTTCTGACCCACATGGAATGTGATGAAAGAAATAAAAGCTGAAATAAATCATTCTCTCTACTATTATTCTGACATTTCACTTTCTTAATAAAAAGTGATGATCATAGCTGACCTAAAACAGGGAATTTTTACTTGGATTAAATGTCAGGAATTGTGAAAAACTGAGTTTAAATGTATTTGGCTAAGGTTTATGTAAACTTCCGACTTCGACTGTATATACAATTACTAATCAGGGGAAATGGGAACCAGGAGTGCGTAATTAGACAGTTCAATGAAGCCTAGAAGGCCGGTGATGTAGAGCTCCGGAACTGGTGCACGGAATGAGCAGCAATATCGGGGGAATCCGTGAGAGAACCCTTTTGGGTTCCATGAACCCTCTGTGGAAAGGGTTCTACATGGAACCCAAAATAGTTTTACCTTGAACCAACAGGGTTCTACCTGGAACCAATAAAGGTTAGTCAAAGGGTTTTCCTATGTGGATAGCTGAAGAACCCTTTTAGGTACTAGATAACACATTTTTCTAAGAATGTACTCCATTGATACATTCTAGTTACTGTATAGGTTAACAGTACATATGGGCAAAACTGTTGATATGAGTGTGACTGTAAAAGAGCTTTGCTCGTTCCAAGTAACCTCTTCTCTCTCTCCCCAGCTGGCTGGGAGTCTCCATATTGATTCTTCCAGATCACTGCCTAATATGGTTTCATATCGCTGCACTCCAGGGTTTTTATAGTCACATTGTCTGATGAACCACTTGTTCATTTAAGGCTGTGATTATGAGTCCAAAAGGGCTCTGCAATTGAGCCCTGTAATGTACATTAGTTATGGGACTATATATTGTTATTGTGACTATAGGGAGAGTGACTCTGTCTGTACAAAATGTTAAATGTTCTTGTTGTATAACTGGACCTAGGTCAAGTGTCTGTGTCTGGCTTGTGTTTGTTGGCTTTGAATAACCAAAAATGTTTTACTTTGACAGACTGTGTTCTGCTGCAGAATCACAGAAACAGATCCAGTGCTTATGACTGGGAGTGATATGCAACAGCTAGTAAAATAAGATCCATTCACTAAGGCTATTGTATGGTTAGGGTTATGCTGACTGTGGTAAAATAATGATGTTTCAGACATGTGGTTTGGAGAAGAAAAACAGTCCCATGGTTCACAACAGAAGGCAACGCTTGAAAAGATTCACTAGGACGGGGAGACTGCCATACTGGAGGTGGTGGAAATGAGCACTTATAGAAAACACAGACATGTTCTATGCTATTTACAGTCAACAAAACATGTATCAGAAAGGCAAAAGTTTTTGAGACACTTTTGTACATAGAATATGTGGACACCCCTTCAAATGAGTGGATTCGGCTATTTCAACCACACCCTTGCTGACAGTTGTATACAATCGAGCACACAGCCATGCAATCTCCACAGTCAAACATTTTCAGTAGAATGGCCTTACTGAAGAGCTCAGTGACTTTCAACATGGTGCCTTCATACTGCAGGGTGCCACCTTTTCATCAAGTCAGTTCGTCAAATGTCTGCCGTGCTAGAGCTGGCCCGTTCAACTGTAAGTGCTGTTATTGTCAAGTGGAAACCTCTAGGTGCAACAACAGCTCAGCCGCGAAGTGGTAGGACACACAAGCTCACAGAACGGGACCGCCAAGTGCTGAAACACGTAAAAATAGTCTGTCCTTAGATGCAACACTCACTACCGAGTTCCAAACTGCCACTGGAGCAATGTCAGTACAATAACTTTTAGTAGGGAGCTTCATGAAATGGGTTTCTATGGCGGAGCAGACGCATACAAGCCTAAGATTTTGTTACATTACAGCCTTATTCTAAAATGTATTTAAAAAATATATAATTCTCATTAATCTACACACAATAACCCATAATGACAAAGAGAAAACAGTTTTTCAGACATTTGCAAATGTACTAAAAATAAAAAACAGAAATACCTTATTCACATAAGTATTCAGACCTTTTGATATGAGACTTGAAATTGAGCTCAGGTGCATCCTGTTTCCATTGATCATCCTTGAGATGTTTCTACAACTTGATTGGAGTCCATCTGTGGTAAATTCAATTGATTGGACATGATTTGGAAAGGCACACACCTGTCTATATAAGGTCCCACAGTTGACAGTGCATGTCAGAGCAAAAACCAAGTCATGAGGTCGAAGGAATTGTCTGTAGAGCTCCGAGACCGGATTGTGTCGAGGCACAGATCTGTGGAAAGGTACCAAAAAATGCCTGCAGCATTGAATGTCCCCAAGAACACAGTGGCTTAAATCAAAGATGTTTGGAACCATCAAGACTCTTCCTAAAGCTGGCCAACCGCCAAACTGAGCAATCGGGGGAGAAGGGCCTTGTTCAGGAGGTGACCAAGAACCTGATGATCACTCTGACAAAGCTCCAGAGTTCCTCTGTGGAGATGGGAGAACCTTCCAGATGGACAACCATCTCTGCAGCACTCCACCAATCAGGCCTTTATGGTAGAGTGGCCAGACGGAAGCCACTCCTCAGCAAAAGGCACTTGACAGCCCACTTGGAGTTTGCCAAAAGGCACCTAAAGGACTCTCAGACCATGAGAAACAAGATTCTCTCGCCTTTGAGAGACTAGTCAAGGACCATATCACCTCCACCCTACCTGACACCCTAGACCCACTCCAATTTGCTTACCGCCCAAATAGGTCCACAGACGATGCAATCTCAACCACACTGCACACTGCCCTAACCCACCTGGACAAGAGGAATACCTATGTGAGAATGCTGTTCATCGACTACAGCTCGGCATTCAACACCATAGTACCCTCCAAGCTCGTCATCAAGCTCGAGACCCTGGGTCTCGACCCCGCCCTGTGCAACTGGGTACTGGACTTCCTGACGGGCCGCCCCCAGGTGGTGAGGGTAGGCAACAACATCTCCTCCCCGCTGATCCTCAACACGGGGGCCCCACAAGGGTGCGTTCTGAGCCCTCTCCTGTACTCCCTGTTCACCCACGACTGCGTGGCCACGCACGCCTCCAACTCAATCATCAAGTTTGCGGACGACACAACAGTGGTAGGCTTGATTACCAACAACGACGAGACGGCCTACAGGGAGGAGGTGAGGGCCCTCGGAGTGTGGTGTCAGGAAAATAACCTCACACTCAACGTCAACAAAACTAAGGAGATTATTGTGGACTTCAGGAAACAGCAGAGGGAACACCCCCCTATCCACATCGATGGAACAGTAGTGGAGAGGGTAGCAAGTTTTAAGTTCCTCGGCATACACATCACAGACAAACTGAATTGGTCCACTCACACTGACAGCGTCGTGAAGAAGGCGCAGCAGCGCCTCTTCAACCTCAGGAGGCTGAAGAAATTCGGCTTGTCACCAAAAGCACTCACAAACTTCTACAGATGCACAATCGAGAGCATCCTGGCGGGCTGTATCACCGCCTGGTACGGCAACTGCTCCGCCCTCAACCGTAAGGCTCTCCAGAGGGTAGTGAGGTCTGCACAACGCATCACCGGGGGCAAACTACCTGCCCTCCAGGACACCTACACCACCCGATGTTACAGGAAGGCCATAAAGATCATCAAGGACATCAACCACCCGAACCACTGCCTGTTCACCCCACTATCATCCAGAAGGCGAGGTCAGTACAGGTGCATCAAAGCTGGGACCGAGAGACTGAAAAACAGCTTCTATCTCAAGGCCATCAGACTGTTACATTACATTACATTTACATTTAAGTCATTTAGCAGACGCTCTTATCCAGAGCGACTTACAAATTGGTGCGTTCACCTTAAGACATCCAGTGGAACAGCCACTTTACAATAGTGCATCTAAATCTTTTAAGGGGGTGAGAAGGATTACTTTATCCTATCCTAGGTATTCCTGAAAGAGGTGGGGTTTCAGGTGTCTCCGGAAGGTGGTGATTGACTCCGCTGTCCTGGCGTCGTGAGGGAGTTTGTTCCACCATTGGGGGGCCAGAGCAGCGAACAGTTTTGACTGGGCTGCGCAGGAACTGTACTTCCTCAGTGGTAGGGAGGCGAGCAGGCCAGAGGTGGATGAACGCAGTGCCCTTGTTTGGGTGTAGGGCCTGATCAGAGCCTGGAGGTACTGAGGTGCCGTTCCCCTCACAGCTCCGTAGGCAAGCACCATGGTCTTGTAGCGGATGCGAGCTTCAACTGGAAGCCAGTGGAGAGAGCGGAGGAGCGGGGTGACGTGAGAGAACTTGGGAAGGTTGAACACCAGACGGGCGTTCTGGATGAGTTGTAGGGGTTTAATGGCACAGGCAGGGAGCCCAGCCAACAGCGAGTTGCAGTAATCCAGACGGGAGATGACAAGTGCCTGGATTAGGACCTGCGCTGCTTCCTGTGTGAGGCAGGGTCGTACTCTGCGGATGTTGTAGAGCATGAACCTACAAGAACGGGCCACCGCCTTGATGTTAGTTGAGAACGACAGGGTGTTGTCCAGGATCACGCCAAGGTTCTTAGCGCCACCACTAACATTGAGTGGCTGTTGCCAACACACTGTCATTGACACTGACCCAACTCCAGCCACTTTAATAATGGGAATTGATGGGAAATGATGTAAATATATCACTAGCTACTTTAAACAATGCTACCTTATATAATGTTACTTACCCTACATTATTCATCTCATATGCATACGTATATACTGTACTCTACATCATCGACTGCATCCTTATGTAATACATGTATCACTAGCCACTTTAACTATGCCACTTTGTTTACTTTGTCTGCATACTCATCTCATATGTATATACTGTACTCGATGCCATCTACTGTATGCTGCTCTGTACCATCACTCATTCATATATCCTTATGTACATATTCTTTATCCCCTTACACTGTGTATAAGAGAGTAGTTTTGGAATTGTTAGTTAGATTACTTGTTGGTTATCACTGCATTGTCGGAACTAGAAGCACAAGCATTTCGCTACACTCGCATTAACATCTGCTAACCATGTGTATGTGACAAATAAAATTCGATTTGATTTGATTTGATTTGATGAAACCAAGATTGAACTCTTTGGCCTGAATTCCAAGTGTCACGTCTGGAGCAAACCTGGCACCATGCTTACGGTGAAGCATGGTGGTGGCAGTATCATGCTGTGGGGATATTTTTCAGTGGCAGGGACTGGGAGTCCCGTCAGGATCAAGGGAAAGATTAACAGAGCAAAGTACAGAGAGATCCTTGACGAACACCTGCTCCAGAGCGCTCAGGACCTCAGACTGGAGCTAAGGTTCACCTTCCAACAGGACAATGATCATAAGCACACAGCCAAGACAAAGCAGGACCTGGCTTCGAGACAAGTCTCTGAATGTCCTTGAGTCACCCAGCCAGAGCCCTGATTTGAACCCGATCGAACATCTCTGGAGAGACCCATAAATAGCTGTAAAGCAAAGCTCCCCATCCAACCTGACAGAGCTTGAATGGATCTGCAGAAAATAATGGGAGAAACTCCCCAAATACAGGTGTGCCAAGCTTGTAGTGTCATGCCCAACAAGACTTGAGGCTGTAATTGTTGCCAAAGGTGCATCAACAAAGTACTGAGTAAAGGGTCTGAATCCTTCTGTAAATGTGGTATTTCAGTTCTTTATTTTTAATCGAAAAACCTGTTTTTTCTTTTTCATTATTCATAACTATTTAATCCATTTTAGAATAAGGCTATAATGTAACAAAATATGGAAAAGGTCAAGGGATCTGAATAGTTTCTGAATGCACTGTAACTAAAGATAATAAGGAGTTCACCAAGACTACCTCTGAGCCCTGTTTGCCACCTATGAGTCTGAATATAGGTCCTCTGAATATACTGTGTGTAAAAACGACAAAACAACTTTAGCTCTCTGATTGGTTGTAAAGATGGACTCATTATGGATTATATACCAACAACACTAGTAATAAAACCGGTTAGCAAAGTGTCAGTGTATTTCTATTGACGTCACCAAATAGATGCCTGTTTGCTCGGATTCCATGTGAACAGCATCTTGAATGCTACGCTAATGAAAGGCTAGTCCCATTAACCCAGCAGGAGTCCTGTTATTCAGTAGCAGTAATGGGAGCCCCCAACCCCTGAATGATACTTCACATTAAAGAACAGAGCTGACATTTATAAAGAGCTGTCTTAAAGCCAGACTCCCTAGCTCAGCTATCCCCATTAGTGCTAATGCATTGTATCAGACAAATGTGCAATCCCCTCGGCTTCTGCCGGGAGTCAGGGTATATAAGGCTGCAGGAGATACATCGGGATGTTGTGCGTCATGTGTTTCTGCGTCATAGTGATCAAACAGATGCTTCTCATCCAAACCAGACATTAGAGCTTTTTTAGACTTCAGTTGAGTCAGCGTCTCAACACAGGTTCCTGAACAGAGCTTCCTGGATGTTTATGTGGACATCATGTTAATGATTGAGTATAAATTGTAGTGCATATGCTTTATGGGAAATTAATGGGTATATGGCACATGCAGGACTAGTGTAAATAAAAGCAGTGTCTGAAAAATAGGCTTGGCGCTCAATCGTGGCACTGTGAGCCTCAACACAGCCAATTGTCTGTTTCTTGTCCAGTGAAACTCTTTCTGAGAGGCAGGTCCTAGTTTCTAAGAGCTCCCACTTAACAACCTGTCAGAGATGGACTGAGAAACCAACACAGAAAATACCAAGGGCCCTATTCAATCAAAACCGCTAATCAGATTTGACGGTTTATGTCAAATGCAAATTAGTTAAGAAAATAAACTTAACCGCATATTATGGCTAACTTATAATGAAACAATTCTCCAGATTTTGTATATCACAGAAAATGTTGGAAGCATTTTGATTGAATCGGCACTTACTCAAAAAATACGGTCTGACCATGTCTCACCACCTGTCATCTTATTGAGTTATACTGTCAGGGGAAGACTGATGATATACCACCTGTCATCTTATTGAGTTATACTGTCAGGGGGTGACTGATGATATACCACCTGTCATCTTATTGAGTTATACTGTCAGGGGGTGACTGATGATATACCACCTGTCATCTCATTGAGTTACACTGTCAGGGGGAGACTGATGATATACCACCTGTCATCTTATTGAGTTATACTGTCAGGGGGTGTCTGATGATATACCACCTGTCATCTTATTGAGTTATACTGTCAGGGGGAGACTGATGATATACCACCTGTCATCTTATTGAGTTATACTGTCAGGGGGAGACTGACGATATGCCACCTGTCATCTCATTGAGTTACACTGTCAGGGGGAGACTGATGATATACCACCTGTCATCTTATTGAGTTATACTGTCAGGGGGTGACTGATGATATACCACCTGTCATCTTATTGAGTTATACTGTCAGGGGGTGACTGATGATATACCACCTGTCATCTTATTGAGTTATACTGTCATGGGGAGACTGATGTTATACCACCTGTCATCTTATTGAGTTATACTGTCAGGGGGAGACTGATGATATACCACCTGTCATCTTATTGAGTTATACTGTCAGGGACTGAGATATACCACCTGTCA
Source organism: Oncorhynchus nerka (assembly GCF_034236695.1). Taxonomy (NCBI): domain Eukaryota; kingdom Metazoa; phylum Chordata; class Actinopteri; order Salmoniformes; family Salmonidae; genus Oncorhynchus; species Oncorhynchus nerka. Next base: position 109,984 of record NW_027040483.1, read on the forward strand.
TCTTATTGAGTTATGATGATATACCACCTGTCATCTTATTGAGTTATACTGTCAGGGGGAGACTGATGATATACCACCTGTCATCTTATTGAGTTATACTGTCAGGGGAGACTGATCATCTTATTGAGTTACACTGTCACTGATGATATACTGTCATCTTATTGAGTTATACTGTCAGGGGAGACTGATGATATACCACCTGTCATCTTATTGAGTTATACTGTCAGGGGAGACTGATGATATGCCACCTGTCATCTTATTGAGTTATACTGTCAGGGGAGACTGTCATCTTATTGAGTTATACTGTCAGGGGGTGACTGATGATATACCACCTGTCATCTTATTGAGTTATACTGTCAGGGGAGACTGACCACCTGAGTTATACTGATATACCACCTGTCATCTTATTGAGTTATACTGTCAGGGGACTGATGACTGTCATCTTATTGAGTTATACTGTCACTGATGTCATCTTCATTTAGTTAGTTACTGTCAGGGGAGACTGATGATATACCACCTGTCATCTTATTGAGTTATACTGTCAGGGGAGACTGATGATATACCACCTGTCATCTTATTGATTATACTGTCAGGGGAGACTGACCTGTCATCTTATTGATTGAGTTATACCTGTCATCTTATTGAGGGGGACTGATACCACCTGTCATCTTATTGAGTTATACTGATATATATACCACCTGTCATCTTATTGAGTTATACTGTCAGGGGGAGACTGATGATATACCACCTGTCATCTTATTGAGTTATACTGTCAGGGGGAGACTGATGATATACCACCTGTCATCTTATTGAGTTATACTGTCAGGGGGTGTCTGATGATATACCACCTGTCATCTTATTGAGTTATACTGTCAGGGGGAGACTGATGATATACCACCTGTCATCTTATTGAGTTATACTGTCAGGGGATGATAGACCTGTCATCTTATGCCACCTGTCATCATCTTATTGAGTTATACTGTCAGGGGGAGACTGATGATATACCACCTGTCATCTTATTGAGTTATACTGTCAGGGGGTGACTGATGATATACCACCTGTCATCTTATTGAGTTATACTGTCAGGGGGTGACTGATGATATACCACCTGTCATCTTATTGAGTTATACTGTCATGGGGAGACTGATGTTATACCACCTGTCATCTTATTGAGTTATACTGTCAGGGGGAGACTGATGATATACCACCTGTCATCTTATTGAGTTATACTGTCAGGGGGAGACTGATGATATACCACCTGTCATCTTATTGAGTTATACTGTCAGGGATGATATACCACCTGTCATCTTATTGAGACTGATGATATACCACCTGTCATCTTATTGAGTTATACTGTCAGGGGGAGACTGATGATATGCCACCTGTCATCTTATTGAGTTATACTGTCAGGGGGAGACTGACGTTATACCACCTGTCATCTTATTGAGTTATACTGTCAGGGGGAGACTGATGATATACCACCTGTCATCTTATTGAGTTATACTGTCAGGGGGAGACTGATGATATACCACCTGTCATCTTATTGAGTTATTCTGTCAGGGGGAGACTGATGATATGCCACCTGTTATCTTATTGAGTTATACTGTCAGGGGGAGACTGACGTTATACCACCTGTCATCTTATTGAGTTATACTGTCAGGGGGAGACTGATGATATACCACCTGTCATCTTATTGAGTTATACTGTCAGGGGGAGACTGATGATATACCACCTGTCATCTTATTGAGTTATACTGTCAGGGGGAGACTGATGATATACCACCTGTCATCTTATTGAGTTATACTGTCAGGGGGAGTCCGATGATATACCACCTGTCATCTTATTGAGTTATACTGTCAGGGGGAGACTGATGATATACCACCTGTCATCTTATTGAGTTATACTGTCAGGGGGAGACTGATGATATACCACCTGTCATCTTATTGAGTTATACTGTCAGGGGGAGACTGATGATATACCACCTGTCATCTTATTGAGTTATACTGTCAGGGGGAGACTGATGATATGCCACCTGTCATCTTATTGAGTTATACTGTCATCTTATTGAGTTATACTGTCAGGGGGAGACTGATGATATGCCACCTGTCATCTTATTGAGTTATACTGTCAGGGGGAGACTGATGATATGCCACCTGTCATCTTATTGAGTTATACTGTCAGGGGGAGACTGATGATATGCCACCTGTCATCTTATTGAGTTATACTGTCATGGGGAGACTGATGATATACCACCTGTGACAGAAGTTGAGACCAGTTTACAGTGTGATCTAATATCACTCTTGTGGCAAGCTTCATAGAAATCTGCCAGTGAATCTGGCATTTTAAGCAGGTTATCCAGTTAAGCAGTAGTTATTCTACTGAGCAGTTTGTATTCTCTTCCTCACAATGGAGTGTGCTGCCTGAAACATGTCACGCTCCTCTCCAGTGGGTGTTGTCATTATCTTTGTAAACAGCATCTGTTTATAAGGAAGATCATAAAAGGCAGTGCTCTTACCGGAGCTGTTATGAATCTGTGGTGTCAACTTCCAGAATACTCATCCACTTTATGGAAGTGATTACTCATACCTCAAGGACTCCCAGAGAGTTCCGAAACCTGCTGCTGCTGTCTCGCTTGGCCAAGTGAGACATTTGACACATGGATATCATATGAATGCCATTGACAGCCATTTTATTGCAGTACTGTTAAGATGAAGCAGACTACAAGTTATGATGGAAAAGTACCCATTATACTGTACATACCGCACATTTCCTGTACAGGTATTGAAGTGATGGACTTCTCTGATACAGTTTAATCAGCATTTGCCTTGCAATCTTGCTATTCAAAAAGCAAGAGGTAACATGTAGAAATATGTATACTTGTTAAAAAAGGTACATGGAAAATGGTAAATGTACATTGAGTGTCTCATGCCATGATACATACTTTGGGCCTTTGAAACCATTCACTGCTGGAATATCATCTTCCCGTTTAATCTCTGCCATTACAGCGTCATGGTAACTTTTAACCAACGAGCACTGTTAAGGTTACTGACACGGTTGTCACTCATGCGTTCTAACATGACTAAACTGACTCTGGTAACAGAAAAGCTCATTTCATTGAATGATTATGTTATAGTTTAAATATCAAATGTAAAGTGTCCCCTGTTACTGTTGTGTTGTTCATGTCAATTGAACCCTGATCAAACATGGTCAATTACATCATGTGATAGCACTTAGGCCACTTCCAGTTAGCCAGTTTCCATGCTATAATGAATCCTCACATTGATAAAGTACATATGGTAGTAATAGCGGAGGGAAGGAGTTAGCATTTATTTGCCAGACCAGAGGACATTTCCAGTGAAAGAAGACATCCGATAAAAGCATGATTCACCTCTCAAACATTCCCAAATATTTCCAAGAATGTGTTATATTTGTAACACTATTGGGATCAAGTTCTTGGCTCCATCTTTGACTGTACTAGCCTTACTCATATTGTCATTCCGTTGTTGATCACCGTTGCTAGGGACACTATCCACACAATTTCATTTTGACGTCAACCACTGGGATCGTGTCATATTAGAACCTAATCTTCAAAGGTGAAGAGGATTCCATTTTCATTATGGGTCACCGAAAGGTCTTTGCTATTAATCTGCACGAGACGTTGTTGCAAATTGATTACCTGTTACTAACTTTTCCCTCAAATGATTTGACATAGTTTCCACTTACGGATAGTTTCTAGAGTAAGTAAGTGATCTTCTGTGGTTATGGCGTTTAAATGGATTCCATTGATATGTATCTGCTGGGTTAAATATTGTCAAGTTAACAGACATGAAGCAGCTAGATAATGTCAAGGGGAATAGATATGAGGTAAGAATATTAAAGGGAGTCTCTCATTCTCGATCCCATTTTGTGGTCTCTGGTATGAGCGGTCGGACATTCTTTGAATTGCTTTTTAAAGAGCCATTATGCAAAAAATGTTTACCCATGCCTTCGTTTTTACACAGTGCAGGAGCTGGTAATACTTTTGATCCGAATCTACAGTGATGGCTTATTATGACCTGCTCAGGTAAATTCAGGAAATGAAGAAGTCAAACTGGCGTAGTGAGATTCACTTAAGTGTGTCTGTAAATGGCCAAGTCAGGATTGGGTACAGTATTTTTTTGCCAATAATTTCAGAATGTGTGTTACTCATCCAGTAAAGAAAACACTACATTTCTGAAATATTCTGGATGACTGGATTTGTGAAATTAGTATCACAGCTATGTTATAAAGCAGGCTGACATAAAAAAAAGTAGAGGAACTTCTAGACCTATTTTCCATTATTTCACGACAGACTCTTTCCATTGCATTTTTGGGAAGTAATGGAAAACTCAACCTGACACCAGTGACAGTAAAAAAAACTAGGACACCTGTGATACTTTCCAGTAATCTTCATGTCAGCAAGCATATTATCACGACTCAGGATAAGACCCAGATGCAGACAGTTCGAAGAACAGACGTTTATTATAAACCAGGGGGCATGCAAACAACAGTTCAAGGCAGGCAGAGGTCGGTAGTCCAGGGCAGAGTCCGTAAGGTACAGAGTGGCAGGCAGGATCAGGGTCGGGGCCAGGCAGATGTCAGTAATCTAGGGCAGTGTCAAAAGGTACAGAACAGCAGGCAAGCTCAGGGCCAGGGAAGGCAGAGTGAAAACAGGAGTACGAAAAACACACTAGTAGGCTGGACAAGACGAACTGGCAAAAGACCAACAGAGAACACAGGTATAAATGCACAGGGGATAAATGGGGAAGATGGGCAACACCTGGAGGGGGTGGAGACAAGCACAAATACAGGTGAAACAGATCAGGGACAGTAACCCTCCCACCAGGGACACCTCCTGCTGACCTCTTCCTCCGGCAAGAGTTGGAGCTGATATTCCAGGGAACACTCAAAAGGTGAGAGACCCAGTGGCTGAGCAGGGGAGGGTGTTGCAGGCGTACTCTACCCACACGAGTTGCTGACTCCAGGTGGTGGGGTTGGTGAAGACAACCACTCCTCCAACGACATCTTCACCTCGAGAATCTCATGATTCCCCACTAAGTAATTCCTCTTTGTGTATGCAGCTTAAGGTCCAGGGCAGAAAGCTGGGAAAGGACAGCCCCCTCTCCGACACCCAAAGCGTCGGCCTCCACCACGAACTGACGGGACTGGTCAGGATGGACCAATGTGGGAGCTGTGGTGAAGCAGTTCTTGAGGTCCAGGAACGCCTGGTCAGCTGCTGGGTACCACGTGAACGGAATCTTGGGAGAGGTGATTGCAGAAAGGGGGAATTCCAGTGTGCTGTAACCCCGGATAAAGAGACGATAGAAATGGGCAAATCCCAGGAAGCATTTCAGCTACACTCTGGACGTAGGTTGGGGCCAATCCACCACCGCTCTCACCTTTCCGGGATCCATCGGCACATTAACTGCAGCGATGATGTAACCAAGGAAGGAGATGGTGGAGTGATGGAATTCGCACTTTTCCGCTTTCACAAAAAGCTGGATCTCCAGGAGGTGCTGGAGGAGCTGTGGGACGTGGAGCATATGTTCTTGGGCTGAGCGGGAGAAAACGAGGATGTCGTCGAGGTAGACGAACACGAACTGGTTCAACATGTCACGGAGAACGTTGTTAACCAGCACCTGAAACACAGCTGGAGCGTTGGTCAGACCAAATTGCATTACCAGGTTTTGTAGTGTCCGCTGGCCATGTTGTAAGGTTGTCTTCCACTCGTCGCCTTCTCGTATCCGCACAAGATGGTAGGCATTCCGCAGGTCCATCTTGGAGAACATGGTGGCCCCCTGGAGCGGCTCAAAGCCCGAGGCGATGAGTGGTAGCAGGTAGTGGTTTTTATCAGTGATGTCATTGAGACTCCGGTGGTCGATGCACGGCACAGGGTTTTGTCCCTCTTCTCCACAAAGAAAAACCCTGCGCCAGCAGGGGAGACAGAAGGACAGATACACCCTGCAGCCGGGGAGTCCTCAATGTAGGTCTCCATAGCCTTGGTCTCCGGACCTGACAGTGAATACAGTCGTCCCTGGGGTGGTGAGGTGCCCGGGAGAAGATCAATCCCGCAGTTATAGGGTCGATCCGGAGGAAGCGAAGTGGCCCAGGCCTTACTGAAAACCTCCCGGAGGTCCTGGTACTCTGCGGGAATGGCGGAGAGGTCCGAGGCTACTTCCGAGCCCAAAGGAAGATGTCCCGCAGCAGGCTGCGCTGACTTCAACCTATGGCCGTGGCAGAATGGACTTCAGCCCATGATAGCACAAGCAGTCTAGTTGATGAGGGGATTGTGTCATTTGAACCAAGATAATAATAATACCACAGGAACCTGAGGAGACTTAATAATCATGAACTTCATAGCCTCACTGTGGTTCCCTGACACGCGGTTGATGGGAGTAGTATGTGGGTGACCCTGTCTACAGAGCGCCCATCCAGCGCTCTAACAACCATGGGAATGGAGAGGGGCTGAGTGGGTATGCCCAGCTCTGACACTAGGGTAGTGTCCATAAAACTCTCATCGGCACCAGTCGATGATTACCCGGAGAGATTTCAACTGGTTTCTCCATAGCAGGGGAGTAAGGGGAGAATGAAAGTTCTCTCTATGGCCCACCAGAGTACCCGCACTTACCGGTGAGCCTGGTCTATTAGTGGACATGTAGACACGAAATGACCGGTAGTCCCACAATACAGACAACTCTTTGTGTTAAGTCTGCGTAAACGTTCGACTGGAGACGACCTAGCTAGTTGCATCGGCTCGGGAAGAGGTGAATCGGCAGACTTCGGAGACTCTCGGGGGAACTCAGATAGCCTCGGATTCTCTCGGAAACGTAGATGTCGGGGACTTCCGGGATGCCTCGGAGACAAGGTAGAATCCTTGGGCGGGTGAGGGGGACCAGAATCGGGCCTCCTCTACTTCCTACATTCCCGTAGCCGGCCATCGATCCAGATGGTCAAGGCGATGAGCGAGTCGAGATCCGATGGCAGTTCCTGGGCGGCGAGCTCATCCTTAACTTCCTCCGATAATTCCTGCAGGAACGTGTCAAACAGGGATTCCAGGTTCCAGGCACTCTCGGCAGCCAACGTGCGGAAATCCACCGCATAGTCTGCCACACTGCAGGAGTCTTGCTGAAGCAACTTCCGGGCAGCCTCTCTCCCGGACAAAGGAGAATCGGAAACCTTCACCTCAGCCACAAACTCCTCCAGACTGAAGCACACAGCAGACTGTTGTTCCCACACTGCCGTAGCCCAGGTGAGAGTCCTCCAGGACGCAGCGTGATGAGGTACGCTATCTTTGAGCGGTCCGAGGGGAAGCAGGAGGGCTGCAGCTCGAAGATGAGGGAACACTGAGAGAGAATCGCCCGACAGGTTTCCGACTCTCCAGCGAAGCATTCCGGAGGAGGTAAGCGGGGTGCTCGTGAAGCCGGGGTGGCCGGGAGAGATGCGTTGCTGACAGCTGGGTTACTGAGGGGCTGGAAGGTTACCATCATGGTAGGCTGCCTAACAGACAACCTACGGAATTACTCCAGCAATGTTTTCAACACCCGGTCATGGCGTTCTGCCAAGGTCTGGAAACCTTCCATAAGGCCACAAAGCAACTCCTCGTGCCTCCCAATGGTGGCTCCTTGGGAGGAGAGGGTGTTGTGGAGCTGGTCCGAGTCTGCTTGGTCCGTCATGGCCAGTTCGTACTATCACGACTCGGGATAAGACCAAAACAGTTCGAATAACAGACGTTTATTATAAAACAAGGTAGCAGACAAACGACAAGTCAAGGGCAGACAGAGGTCAGTAGTCCAGGGCAGAGTCCATAAGGTACAGAGTGGTAGGCAAGCTCAGGGTCAGGGCAGGCAGGGGTCAGTAATCCAGGGCAGTGTCAAAAGGTAGAGAACCGCAGGCAAGCTCAAGGCAGGCAGAATGATCAAAACCGGGAAAACTAAAAAACAGGGGCTCAAGAAAACAGGAGAACGAAAAACATCCTGGTAGTCTTGACGAGACAAGACAAACTGGAAACAGACAAACAGAGAACACTGGTATAAATGCACAGGGGATAATGGGGAAGAGCACAAAGACAGGTGAAGCGGATCAGGATGTGGCCTATTTGTCTCTGCAGCAGTGTGCCCTTAGCTGCATATACTTTACACAAAACATGGGGTGCTCTTTTCATCTTGGCAGACCATTAAAATGTACAGTACCTCTGCCAAGTATGTGCACAATGCAGATACAATACCAGAACTGACGGTGGAAGGAAGCCTCTTGTACTGTTTCCTTCCATACCTACTGTCTCTATTAAACCTATACAATTCCTGCTCAGCAAAATATTGTGTTGCATTATTATGAATTATTATGTTGCACCACAATTAATGAAGTAGCATCTTGTAACATAATACTCTTTGAATGCTAGATTTTTTTTAAATTTAAAGGGATAATCCAACCCCAGAAAAAAATATGTCAAATTGGTGAAATCCTATGTTTTATCAGTGGGTAAAATACACATTTTCCCCATGATGTAACTTCTAAGTGATCCGTCTGTGAAATCAGGAAATCGTGTAGGGACGCGTCGTAGTTTTCGTCACTGGAGATAGCGGATAACACACTATCCAATTTCATAATGCTTTTGAAACAATTACCTGCGCTCCAGATCACCAAATCATCCAAACGACGGTATGAGCATACTTGTCTAGGACACATCCATTCGTTATATCGTCATGACAAAGTATATATTTTGATGTGCTCAGTCTAGTGTACCAAATTATTCAACTTAGTTTCTCTTTCAAGTACCATCTTGTAATGCGCCCTGTGTGTCTGTGGGAAACATGGAAAAGGGCTGTTGTTGCCATGGCAACGTATTATGCACTCACTCTGGACAGAGATAAACTGCCAGTTGAACTCGGTGAGATAGCTTGTTTCGGCAATTTTACAGCTAGCTTGCTACTTCACATGCTGATATTGACTTTGGTATTATCGTGTGTAGCTATGTTTGCTAGCTAGCTAGCCAGCCCAGACAGAGAGAGAGAGAGAGAGAGAGAGAGGGAGAGCAGTACATTGTTGGTTTTATAGTTGAGCTCCAACAGATTTCCACAATGATTTTCACATGTTGCTTTCAACCTTGTTATGATGACAAAATGAAACATTTGTTCACAAAAAAATATTGTTTTCACATTTTAGTGCTATTTAACACTGATAATCCTTGGAATTCGTGGTTTGGGGTGGATTATCCCTTTAAATATACAACCTTTTTTTTGAAGATGAAAAACACAGAAATCCTGAAGGAAATACAACTTTTAGCTTTTTTTGTTTGGTGAACATTTATATTAAATATGTTTGCATAAATGGAATCTTGAGTCATGTTACAGATGTAGGAGCCTTTTAAAAAGGCTTCTAAAATTTAATTTCCACGTTAACATGTCAGACTTGATTTTTCCTCATGAAAAATCTATCAACCCCTACAAAAATGTCTGTTAATTATAATTCACATTTCCTGTTGCTGCAGGATTATTTTCCTGCTGTAAGCAAACTGACTGAATGCCCATCAAGTCCCAAAAGCTCCAAGAGTTTGTTTGGAATTGTATGAAATTGGCAAATGGGTTTTAACTTATGTTCAAGATGGATGTTTTTTTTTCTTCGCTTTAACCACAAGCATTCTGCTCACTGATGCATTGGAGACATTTTCAATGGGTTTAAGAAGGTATTTACAAGAAGATTTACTGTTCTTGTAATGAATGCAATTAAAGTTTATGTTCCCTGAAAGCAGTGTGGAACTTGTTTTTCAAAACTAGTTTATATCAGCCCCATTTCTTTTTTTGAACAAACAGCACTTTTATTTTCCTAAGTAGCGACCGCAAAGTCCAACACCTTCTTATAGTGATGTAGATGGAGATGGTGGTGGAAAAAGATAGTTGAAGAATGAACAATCAAACCTCAACACGTTTTATGTTTGATTTTACAGTAACACATACAGTAGGAATACCATCATCATAATACGTCAGAAGTCACCAACATAGTTCTATTGTGTATAACTCAAGACTATATGAATTATGGAGAGTGTGGCAACTGTGCAAGTGTCCCCCCTATTTGTGAATGATGGTTGTATACAAGTCAAGATGACATGTAAAGTGCTTGCCCTTTTGGTATTTCCTAAATTACTTCATAGTTTATTAGACTTCAGATATTGCTTCCTCTGGAGGATCCAACTAAAGATAACCTAAGTATTCAGCACACTTCCACTTCTAAGCAAAGAGACATAACACATCCAGTACCACATTATAAATGGCAATAAATGCTTAGAACTAGTGATAAAGCCTTATACTGATAAAGTGTTACCCAAAATCGTATGTTATACCTCAGTATGTATATCTGCCAAAACACAAATTCCACACAGTTGTATGTTGAGCCAGGGTAACATGTTACATCACTACTGTATCTTTTTACCCCACATCTGCTTTATTTAATCCCAGACTGTTGTTTCTCCCAAAGCACCACATAGCAATGTAGTTATACTGAAAGTTAGACTGAAGAAACTGCACATTTTAGAGTGGCCTTTTATTGTCCCCAGGACAAGGTGCACCTGTGTAATGATCATGCTGTTTAATTAAGCTTCTTGAAATGCCACACCTGTCAGGCAGATTATCTTGGCAAAGGAGAACTGCTCACTAACAGGGATGTAAACAAACTTGTGCACAGAATTTGAGAGAAATAAGCTTTTTGTGCGTATGGAACATTTCTGGGATCTTTTATTTCAGATAATGAAACATCGGACCAACACTTTACATGTTTCATTTATAGTTTTGTTCAGTATATTAAACTGAGAGATTTACAACTATTTGCAAGTGTAGTTTGACTCCTTTTTAGGAACTGCTCATGATATACATTTTACTGGGAGCAAATGCAAGTGCATGATTATGGTGTTTATAAAGATTTATGGTGTTTATAAAGATTTATAATGACACAATGTTTAGAATGAGTATGTTGTTGCTGTTCTCTATGCAGTAAAACAGCTAGAGTTCCTCTCTATAAAGGACATCAGTAAAATACCTCTTGCTCGAGGGTACCGGGCCACCAATGGTTATTGTAATATGCTCTGGTACCATACCTGGGTTCAAATAGTATTTGAAACCCTTCAAATGCTTTGAGTGTTGACTTGAGCCTGCCTGTAGTGCCGAGTGGTCAGGGTTTGCACTGTAGTAATAAATTAGTTACATTGCACCAGGCAAGCTCAATCCAGCACAGCTAAAGTATTTTGAAGAAAACAAATCCTATTTGAACCCAGGTGTGTCTGGTAATAGAGTGCAGAGAGGGCCAGGGGTGACAGGGGATGGTTCTGCTAGTTGTTAGGGTGGTGTCTGCTCTGCTGTGGTGGGAGGCGGCTGGAATCTTCCTTGCAAGAATGTGGTTCCCTTTCCAAAGAAGCTGACGTCAGACGTGGCCTTGCACAAATAAAGAAGCCAGGATGATCTGACATGTTGTTTGGTAACATTTGATCATTTGTAAGATTGTAAACCCTATCTCTTTCATGCTTATGGCCTTTTGAAAACACAAGAATGCATACAAGACACATACAAGAATGTGGTAACACTGAAAATGATGAAGAAAATAAATAATGTTTTACTGCTATCACATGCTATCACTTGAAAATAGTGGACTTGGTGGCCTGCTCACTGGTAACCTTTAAGTCTAATGCCAATAAATCACTTTTGTGATTTGGCCTGTTTTGGCATGTGTAGGCCCTCATTGTAAATAATAATTTGTTCTTAATTAACTGACTTGCCTAGTTAAATAAAGGTTACATTTTGGTCTATGCATAGTTATACATTGTCCATTGCCCTCTAGCGGGGTATTTACCATTATTACATGGCATAACAATCATACATGAACCATCCATACTTGGGTGGTTCATCCCATTAATACCATACCATTGTTTATTTATTTTTATTAGTGCACTTCTTATTATGAATGAAGTTTATTCACACATAATGCTGAATAAATACTTTGGTTCTATATTGCAAAAGCTGTTCCATAGCAGCTCTGTTCTAAGGTCTGTAGGGAAGGAAAGTAGTGAATAGGTGCGAAGAGACATACTGTATAGCCAGTGATGTCATCGGTGACTGGGCTCCTCCCAGGCTGGTGTTATTAGAGTAAACAGCTGTGGCCATTTAGCCAAGTGCAGCGACAAAACCTGAGAAAATGCAGTGTTGCTGGGAGGACAATGAATTGATGCACAATGGGTTGTATGTACTATGAGGAGAACTGTGCAATGGTGCACTGAGACTGGGTCAACTCTATTGATCCAGTCTCAGTGGACAGAAAATGCTTTCTCACACCGCAAAGTGTTCTTCACTTACATAAGTCAGAGCGGCAAGAAAACATCTGGAAATCAACTACTTCAAGATCGGGATGGTGCCAGTAGTTTGAGAAGCAGCTGCTTCTCTGTGAACAGGCATGCCTCACAAATAGCCCCAAACACATCACAACCCTTCAAACTCCAACCAAATCCAATCAAATAGATATACAGAGATGACAGAAAGAAGAATGTATTGATCTCTTATGTGGGACCTGCCCACCATGCTGGATATGTCATGTGCAAAAGATCTGTTTCTGGATGTCCTGATTTCAACTCAGGTTGAGGATTCTAAGAAGGAATGTATTTTGTAGCCTGGCAGAGCAGAATGAATCTGTTTTACCATTGTAAAAACAAGCTCACGCATGTGTGGCCATTCCAGTAATCAATCATTTGAGGGGAAGAATACCAGAGCATTTGTTGTGACAGATCACACATGGTCTTTACTGTACTACATTAAAACGTATTCATGATCAAGTTAAGATTTATAAATCCCGGTAAGGGAATAGCTACTAAATCAGTTTAATGGAAATTCTGATCGTAGTAAAGCAACAAATGTTATGCTTAAGACAGTCAGAGGAACAGTGGAGTGGAATGTTTATTTGGTTATTTTCAAGGGCATCACACTGCCTGTTTTATTGGCTTATTGGCTAATAATTGGCTAAGTTGGAGACAGACAATGTAACAGAATTCATCTTCTTCAGAGGTGTAGTAGCAAGGATCAGACCAATGTGCAGCGTGGTAAGTGTCCATAATGATATATTTAATAAATCTACAGAACACTGAACAAAATAACTAAAGTACAAACAAACAACCGAAACAGTCCCGTATGGTGAAAACACTAACACAGGATACAACCACCCACAAAACACAATAGAAAACAGGCTACCTAAATATGGCTCCCAATCAGAGACAAACAACTGACACCTGCTTCTGATTGAGAACCATACTAGGCCAAACACATAGAAATATAACAACAGAACAAAACATAGAAAAACAACATAGAATGCCCACCCCAACTCACGCCCTGACCAACTAAAATAATGACATTAAAAAAGGAACTAAGGTCAGAACGTGACAGACAAAAGACGAGCATTAATAATGTAACCAAACAAAAGCCAGGTAGGCCTACATGGACTCCAGATTAAAAATTTTCTTTCAATCAGTTTTGTCAAGATGCATCAAGGAAACATAGATTGACTGGCCCACCTGTAAGAACGTACTCATGCAGCAAATTTGAGTTGTTATTGGTGAGTATATTAGCGATGCAAAAGGCATGACATTGCACAGTATTTCGACTTATTTTGAGGTGATGAGGTCAGTGTTGGAAAGCGTAAACATACAGCAGCGAGTGGAGTGTAGATAAACACAAACAAAATAGGATAGATAGGCCAACATGGACTCCAAAAAATGTTTACTTTTTTTTTTACATTTCAGTTCGTCTTCAACTGTTGGTCAAGCTATTTTATGGACAGAGAATTATAGAGACAAAGAAAGCAGGAGAATAAACTGATAGCAAATGCCCAAGAAGCATCGGTCCTTTTCCCACCACTTATTATTATGAGGAAACTCAACCGTTTCTGGAGGATATGTCTTGCCTGTTCAAAGTCCATCAACCAGTGTCCACTGGGTGGCCAGAATGGATTAGTTCACCCATAGGCCTTTGACGCAAATATCCATCTTGAATCATCACAATTGTGAATGAATGCATGAAGACTTCAAAGGGCCTTTGGTGGAATAATACAATGAAGTTACTGGAGAAATAGAAGTGAGGACTCCTGAAATCAACTTAGAACACATTAACTGGCATAAAAGATAACTAGGTTTTGTATTACAGGGAATATGGTTGATTATAATTACTTCTTACTAACTAGTTACACTTTAAGTTATCATGCCTCCCTAAGCTCTAAGCTTGACTGACGTGGGCAACTCAAGCTATTACCTCAACTTGACCAAATAGGTTTTTACCCCCTCTGTGAACTGAAGGCAAGTTCATGCCTGATTTGATCATGATCATGACTTTGAGGGGGGATTTGTGCTAAGCGCATGTAGACACCCCACACTAATCCACTAATTAGACCAGCCCTGGAGGAGCCTGGGTGCTATGGCCTTGAAGGACCAGGACCAGGGGTGGCTGGAGAGACTGCTGGCTGCTGTGGGTGGCTGACATTCCCACAGTGTGGGCCAAGCTGGCTGGTGTTGGTGTTCCCACGTTAAGCCTGTCTGTCACATTGACAGCTGATGTGAAAAGGACACTGGGGCCACAGGGCTTACTATTGGATCATTTTCTTTGTCAGGAATCAGGTGGGGGTGTTTCGTCTTTTGGATACTGGGTTTTTTTGGATACTGGGGGTTGGGGTAATGGCCTAGAGACAATTCTTAAGAAGAACATGAAAACCAGATGCAAAATAAATGTATCTTTAGCTTTTTTCCCATGTAATGAACATTGTATTTGGAGTGATTATTAACTTGCTGTTTTAATTAATAACAACAATGGTAGCCTGAGTTGACGTCTATAGGGCCTGAGTGAATGAGTTCTGAGCTGAGGGAGATGGCCCCATAGCCCAGTTAATATAGGGAGCAGAGGGGACGCTGGGGGATGTGACCTCTGGTTACCCATAGTTCCTCTCTCTAATTACCAGTGTCGACAGCCTTCATTCACTGTTGCCACGTATAGAAGAACGGCCTCATCAAAGGCCATCTATGTCCCTGACTGACACCCCTGATTGAAGGTCCCTATACCGCCTCTTCTGGAACTCGTTGTGACCCTGTGACACTACAGCCGCAGGTCATACAAAGACAAAGACAGAGAGAGATCCCTGCTAAATGGGATTAATAACGTGGCTAGATTCTTATCTCTACAGTGGAATAAAGGAGAGCTTATAATGTCCTGAGGAGCTGTACTGGGTTCCCTTGCCTCCATTTGGTTCTGTGTCCTGGCTACTGAGTCTGTTTATTGTTATCACATACTGTTCAGAGGACACTAGGACTTAATTCAAATGGCTACTATCCCATTCTTCATTTCCTTTAGTGTGTGTGAGTGTGTGTGTGTGTGTGTGTGTGTGTGTGTGTGTGTGTGTGTGTGTGTGTGTGTGTGTGTGTGTTTTTTTTGGGGGGCTCTTTCCACCAATCACAGAGATCTCACTTGAACTGGAAGAATAGAATAGGGAAAGTGGACATGGAAGGAAATGTGTGGCCAATTTTCTCATTTGTTGAAGACATCGGGAGCTTTCTACTCGTACAATTACCTTATTGTCTAGGAGGTGCTCAGTTTCCGTGGTGCTCCATCCTGCCAGCATCTTAATAACCCAAGGAGAAGTGTCCACTGCCAAGACAATCTCTTTTTCTCTTCTAAGATGAAACAAACCATTAAACAACCCAACCGTTTTGTCATCTATTGAGAGATAAAAGCTATGAGTGGCACTATACCTGCCACTGAAAGCTTTTACCTATCAGTTACATTCACAGAAGTCAATCCATTTACGTGTTCAGCCGCTACATTGACCAGGTCGACCGACTAGATTTACACTAATAACGATTGTTGTCATTTCATATGTGTAACATTTTTGTCAAATTGTGCTACATAAAAAAAATGGTAGTTACTCTCTGTAAGGTAGTATCCATTATTACATGCAACAGTATGATTAATAGAATTAGTAAGCTTTGATTAAGAACATCATCATTATCTTGCCCAAAATTGCTTTGCAGGAATGTTATGTATTTATATTACCTGTATTCATTTGTCTAAAAATCACCTGCATGTATTTATGACTTTCTACTGCAATGGAAATGAATGGCCCCAGGGTGACACAGCTACTCTACTCCAATGTTATGTTGCAATATACTTGAATTGCTGCTCATGCAGCACATCACATGGATAAACATCTAGACTTCCCCGTTCAGCGTAATACCTCATACAGACCTCCTCAAGAATCTAAAGTATTCACTCAAGTGTGACTGAACAATATAACCCAGAATATAAAAAAAATACGTTATTCGGCTGAGAGTTATTTGCGAAATACCAAGCTTTACAAGGTTGAATTTATGAGAAGAATCGCTATCTGTACATGATACACTCAGGAACCACAGACTATAATTCCAATACAGAGCTCCCCAGATGACATAATACTTAGCCTGCTGGAAAATTCCACTACATGATGCCAGAAGAATGTCCTGTGATAAGAGATGTGTTATTCTTAATGGCGACTGAGAAAAAAATAACTGTTTATAATTTCATTTTAAAGTCAAATGTGATTTTTATGATTTTTCATGTATTTCACTCATGAACAATGACAAACACAACAGTTGAAGATCAAAGTATTCAGTTGAAGATATAGGCCTATCATTAATTCACAATTACACACCTCTCCCCCGAGTTAGCCCCAATCCTAACACATTATAAATGTTATGGGCAAACATTCCAAGGCACCTGCTTTGAGTTGGGCCTTGGAGCATTAGCCAATGGAGACAAGCAAAAAGTCTGGCAGAAAAAGAGAGAGTCAGGGCTGTTCAGAGAGTCAGACTCAGGATCCATCCAATATGGCACCCTATTCGTTATACAGTATAGTGCACTACTTTTGACCAGAATCCAGGCTCTATATATGGAATAGGGTGCCATTTGAGAGGCAGCCTAAGTCAAATCAAACTTTATTTGTCACGTGCCGAATACAACAAGTGTAGACCTTACCGTGAAATGCTTACTTACAAGCCCTTAACCAACAGTGCAGTCCAAGAAGAGTTAATAAAATATTTACCAAATAAACTAAAGTAAAAACGAATTAAAGTAACCACAATAACATAATAATAACGAGGCTATATACAGGGGGTACCAGTGCCGAGTCAGTGTGCGGGGTACAAGTCAGTTCAGAGTCTGACAATGAACTTGGGCCGAGGTATCTCCAAGTCCTTGCATCCAGGCCTTCAGTAACAGTGGAGTTGGGGGAGTATGTCAAGCTTTTTGCCAGAGGAGCATTTCTCCCCCTCTACAAGCTGAGGAGAGGAGAGAGCGGAATGTGGACAGACTGTTCTCTGTTGACAAGAGGGGGAGCAGGGAAAACATGGAGGATCAGAGCCACGGCATGGGATAATGAATGATTCACCAGCATCATAAATGGAGCTGTCATTGAAGATGTAGGGAAAACATGATCCTCTCTCTCTCTCTCTCTCTCTCTCTCTCTCTTTCTTTCTTTCTTTGGTTCTTTGTGTTCTGTCTCTTACAATCTCTCCCTTGCTCTCAAATTACTTCATCCTTTCTCTTTCTTTCTCTTTACAGATGAAATATGTCCATTTTACACAATGTGCCATATGAAAGATTTGTTGTACACAAGCTTGTACACACAGTCAGCACAATAGAGATTTCTCAATATTACAAATCAATAGTTTACTCCATGTTTTAGTAATCTCATCATTTTTATCTTATCATTTGCGTGTAAAAAGTTCAAGATTGAATTTGGAGATACAGTTGCCGAGTAGACTTTTACTGCCCTCTGGTGTATCAAAAATAACCTATAACCAACTGCATATTTTATGCAATGTTTGTACTGCATTAGAAACGAAGCAATTAATGGATGTCTATCACATAAATACAGACCCAATCTATCTGATTTTAAGATTGTATTGCATAAATCAGGGGAGGCTGGTGGGGTGAGCTATAGGAGGACAGGCTCATTGTAATGGCTGGAATGGAATACATTTTACAATATCAAACGAATCAAATACAAAATATAGAAACCACATGTTTGACTCTGTTGCATTTATTCCACTCCAGCCATTACAATGAGCCTGTCCTCCTATAGCTCATCCCACCAGCCTCCTCTGGCAGAAATCCACTTTGAGGAGCTGTACCTTTCCAGGTGTAATGTCCAAAGGATTCCACTGGAGGTCAGATTTGACAATCTTTTACAATTGAGTGTGTACGCAGTCCAAACTTTAGTAGACACCATGCAACACTGTGACTCAAGAGATGTTGTACGTCTTTACTTGCGCACATAGGTGGAAATAGGATATGTAAAAAATATATATATATAATACGATTTGTACTCAGAGCAAGTAATAAAACAATATTGGTTGCTTTGGCTACTTCAAATTGCAGGTGATTGTTGAGTGTGTAAAAAACAAAAACAGACAGGAAGGAGACGCTGGGTTTGCATTACCTTGGGTTTGCTTTAATGTAATACCTCAGAGCCCAGTAGAATGAGAGTTGGCCAGTAGTAATTCCAGGCAGGTCTTCCACATCCCTTCCTGTTGCCTATTAGGTATCGGGTGTTCAAGGAAGAGCCGTGCGCTAGGCCACCGGCTTATCTCTCTGGAAGCAATGAGTCACTGATAACGCCACACAACTGTCAACTAGCATAACATCATCCCACCACAGCAAGACCAGCTGAGCTAAAACAGTCTCACCATAGCCATGTGATGTTACATAGTAGTATCTCGTTACAGACAGACTGATTAAAGAGACTGTGCAATACCTATCTATCACCCAGAGTTGTTTTTCCTGGTAAAGTCACATGGTCTGAAAAAAAACGCCAGGCCCAAACCATAGCCATTTAGCCTATCATCACTTTAGTCCAACAGTGTAACAGACCCTCACATAGATAACAGGTTTCTAGGCTTACAGTAATGAAGTAATACGCTAATTGTGAGGTAACGCTTTACTGAAATACTTCATCTTCATTATTAGAACTTCTGCATCCATTTAGAGAGAGAGAGAATGTCCACAATATGCTTTTTCACATTCCCTATAAGAATATGGCACTACTGGGTGATCTGAAAAGTCATAGTCAATCGACAAATAATCGAATAATACTTTTAGCAAAAATGGTTCTTTTCAATTTTCAATCTGTAGGAACAATGAGAACAGAAAGGTTCAGAACTTTTGTGAAGCATCACAGCAGAGTTGAAAAATATATAGCAAATATAAATCCAGTATGGATGGTGCTAAGAGATAGATGGGAGGGGTTGAATGGAGCTGAAGGTTGGGACTAACAACAACAAGATAACTAATGTAAAACATACTGTGCCCATAAAACATATATAGGTTAAGAACTTTTTTGAAAGAGCACAGTTTGAAATCTATGGCAAATAGAAATCAAACCAGATGGACATCATAATTATATGGGAGAGGTTGAATTTAGTTAAAAACAAACAAAATAAAACTATTGTAAAATAGACTGTGTCCATAACATGTATATAGTATGTAAGCTGGAAATACAGGCCTAAGCGTTGTTGTTCACTAGTTTGCTCCAATTGGGGAAGGCGTTGGAGGGTAATAAAGGAAATATATAAAATAAAAAATATGTATGTATGTATTTACATGTGTATGTATGTATGTGTGTATGTATATACAGTGGGGAGAACAAATATTTGATACACTGCCGATTTTGCAGGTTTTCCTAAGACGAAGCATGTAGAGGTCTGTAATTTTTATCATAGGTACACTTCAACTGTGAGAGACGGAATCTAAAACAAAAATCCAGAAAATCACATTGTATGATTTTTAAGTAATTAATTTGCATTTTATTGCATGACATAAGTATTTAATCACCTACCAACCAGTAAGAATTCCGGCTCTCACAGACCTGTTAGTTTTTCTTTAAGAAGTCCTCCTGTTCTCCACTCATTACCTGTATTAACTGCACCTGTTTGAACTCATTACCTGTATATATATATAGAATAGAGGCAGAAATAGAGGCACCTCCACCTTCTAGCTGGAAAATGGGACATTATTATATATATTTTTTTCTTCTTGCAAATATATATATATATATATTTATATATATATATATATTTTTTTTGCAAGAAGAAAAAAATAGAAGGTGGAGGTGCCTCTATTCTGTGAATTATGGTAGCCATATGAGTGTGATGGGTGAGGTAACTGGTCTGTTTGAATTAATTGTTTGTCTTTGATTGGTTGCAGTTGTGACTGTAGGCAAAGATGATCTATGATATTGACAAGATAGCCAAGTGACTTCTCGAACAATGGAAATACATGTCCTGTGTGTGTGTGTGTGTGTGTGTGTGTGTGTGTGTGTGTGTGTGTGTGTGTGTGTGTGTGTGTGTGTGTGTGTGTGTGTGTGTGTGTGTGTGAACAACAGGCACAACTAAGTTGTTTTTTCTCAAAGTTGCTGGAATGACTTGTGCGTTCACTTATATCAGTACATTTGTATCAGCCTAAAAATGGCAAAACTTCTACTCTATCAAATAAGCCTCACATTACTCATCACTCTCATAGACCTCCAAACAAAAAAGAGCTTATCTCACTCGGACAGATTTCTCTTCCTCTCTGCTATAGAGAATGCGCCTCCATCTGTTTCTTTCCAGATTGTGTTTCCTTTTCTAGCCAGGCAGAAGGAAAGACAGGGACGGAGCTGCTCCTTTCCTACACCACACCTAGCAGTCAAATTCACGGTTGACAAATCCTTTATCCAGTCTCTACAGTGGGGCAAAAATGTATTTAGTCAGCCACCAATTGTGCAAATTCTGCCACTTAAAAAGATGAGAGAGGCCTGTAATTTTCATCATAGGTACACTTAAACTATGACAGACAAAATTAAGAAAAAAAATCCAGAAAATCACATTGTAGGATTTTTAAATTGTATAACCATTCACTGTTTGTATTCTTTCATGATTTATGATAAATAGTTATGAGCCTAAATGACTCGCGGATGATTACTATTGACTTCTTAATGAACTGGACTGTTGAATTCCCTAACTTATGTTAATAATGACTGATATGATTTGATCTTTGATTATGAATTTGATTGTATACATGTTATTTGTTTCCTTTGTGATGCAACACAGACTAATCAGTAAATATACCACTTTATGGTTAAAGGAATTCCTGCCTCAGTCTCATCCATTCCTCTGTCACCTGACACGTGACCACCTGTTCACCTTCATTGTCAGTCATCCTACCTGTCCAGCTACCCACACAGATTCCACTAATCTTTCAATCGGGGTTCTAAAAAAACACAAACAAATGTTCAAAAAACACCTAACAGAGGAGGCTGGTGGGAGGAGCTACAGGAGGACAGGCTCAAAGAAATGGCTAGCATAAAATACATTTTACAGTATCAAACAAATCAAACATGGAAACCACATGTTTGACTCTGTTCCATAATTCCATTCCAGCCATTACAATGAGCATGTCCTCCTATAGCTCATCCCACCCGCCTCATCTGACACCCAAATCCGTATTTTTTTTAAACGGCAAAGCTCTCAGTATAGTGATGTAGGTCTTTAGATGTTGTAGGCCTATACATGAAATTGTGTCATTCTGAACTGTATCCACAAAGTTATATTCCATTTTGTGTGACTCAAGCTGTTTCCCCAACAGCATAGCACCGCCTGGAATTTAATAAACGGCATCGGCACTTGGATTGGAACTGGTGCTATGGTCAGATGACATGAAAATAGAGCTCTCTTTGGCCACGCACTCCAGTGGTGGGTTTGGCGTTGAAAAACAGAAGCATATGCAGAGAAGTACCTCATACCTATGGTAAAATATAGTGGTGGATATTTGATGTTATTAGCTTCCATTAGTCCTGAGGTCTCTTGCTAAGGTCAACTGTATCATGAACTTGACCAAGTACCAGGACATTTTTACCAAAAACCTGGTTGCTTCTGCCAGGAAGCTGACACTTGGCCGCAAGTGGACCTTCCAGCAAGACAATAACCACAAGCAATAATCAAAATCTACAAAGAAATGGTTAACTGACCACTAAATCAACATTTTGCAATGGCCATCTCAGTCTTTCGGACTTGAAACCCATTGAAAACCTGTGGTTTGAATTGAAGAGGGCAGTCCATAAGCACAGATGAAGGATATCAAGGCTCTGGAAAGATTCTGTATGGAGGAATGGTCTAAGACCCCTCCCAATACGTTCTCCAATCTCATAAAACATGTTAGAAAAAGGCTCAGTGTCACTATTCTCACAAGGGGAGTGTGCTAGAGTATTAAAAAATGGGGTGACAATCATTTTGACCCCTATTTTTTTATTTTATTTTTTACTTCTTAAACAAAATCTCCTTCTCTAAACAATTGTATTAGTAAATAATAATCTCCCAATTTTTGTCGAGCATACAAAATAACTCATTATTTGTAAAAATAAATAAAAATAATAATAATATATATATACAGTGCCTTGCGAAAGTATTCGCCCCCCTTGAACTTTTGCCACATTTCAGGCTTCAAACATAAAGATATAAAACTGTATTTTTTTGTGAAGAATCAACAACAAGTGGGACACAATCATGAAGTGGAACGACATTTATTGGATATTTCAAACTTTTTTAACAAATCAAAAACTGAAAAATTGGGCGTGCAAAATTATTCAGCCCCCTTAAGTTAATACTTTGTAGCGCCTCCTTTTGCTGCGATTACAGCTGTAAGTCGCTTGAGGTATGTCTCTATCAGTTTTGCACATCGAGAGACTGAAATGTTTTCCCATTCCTCCTTGCAAAACAGCTCGAGCTCAGTGAGGTTGGATGGAGAGCATTTGTGAACAGCAGTTTCAGTTCTTTCCACAGATTCTCGATTGGATTCAGGTCTGGACTTTGACTTGGCCATTCTAACACCTGGATATGTTTATTTTTGAACCATTCCATTGTAGATTTTGCTTTATGTTTTGGCTCATTGTCTTGTTGGAAGACAAATCTCGGTCCCAGTCTCAGGTCTTTTGCAGACTCCATCAGGTTTTCTTCCAGAATGGTCCTGTATTTGGCTCCATCCATCTTCCCATCAATTTTAACCATCTTCCCTGTCCCTGCTGAAGAAAAGCAGGCCCAAACCATGATGCTGCCACCACCATGTTTGACAGTGGGGATGGTGTGTTCAGGGTGATGCGCTGTGTTGCTTTTACGCCAAACATAACGTTTTGCATTGTTGCCAAAAAGTTCAATTTTGGTTTCATCTGACCAGAGCACCTTCTTCCACATGTTTGGTGTGTCTCCCAGGTGGCTTGTGGCAAACTTTAAACAACACATTTTATGGATATCTTTAAGAAATGGCTTTCTTCTTGCCACTCTTCCATAAAGGCCAGATTTGTGCAATATACGACTGATTGTTGTCCTATGGACAGAGTCTCCCACCTCAGCTGTAGATCTCTGCAGTTCATCCAGAGTGATCATGGGCCTCTTGGCTGCATCTCTGATCAGTCTTCTCCTTGTATGAGCTGAAAGTTTAGAGGGACGGCCCGGTCTTGGTAGATTTGCAGTGGTCTGACACTCCTTCCATTTCAATATTATCACTTGCACAGTGCTCCTTGGGATGTTTAAAGCTTGGGAAATCTTTTTGTATCCAAATCCGGCTTTAAACTTCTTCACAATAGTATCTCGGACCTGCCTGGTGTGTTCCTTGTTCTTCATGATGCTCTCTGCGCTTTTAACGGACCTCTGAGACTATCACAGTGCAGGTGCATTTATACGGAGACTTGATTACACACAGGTGGATTGTATTTATCATCATTAGTCATTTAGGTCAACATTGGATCATTCAGAGATCCTCACTGAACTTCTGGAGAGAGTTTGCTGCACTGAAAGTAAAGGGGCTGAATCATTTTGCACGCCCAATTTTTCAGTTTTTGATTTGTTAAAAAAGTTTGAAATATCCAATAAATGTCGTTCCACTTCATGATTGTGTCCCACTTGTTGTTGATTCTTCACAAAAAAATACAGTTTTATATCTTTATGTTTGAAGCCTGAAATGTGGCAAAAGGTCGCAAAGTTCAAGGGGGCCGAATACTTTCGCAAGGCACTGTATATATACAGTGCCCCACTTTATACAGACTTTTTCCCTCATCTTTATAGAGGGTGCCAATAATTATGGACCTGGCTGTATATTCTCTGAACTTGGAAGGTGTCATTTGGAGGATATGCAATCTCCTAAATGCAGTATGTTATACTGATCATGCAGCTTGTGCAGGCATTGTTTCTCCTCTGACTTTCTAAGTGATACCATCCTGCAAGAACAGACAAACCTCTAACACTTGACTTAAGGCTGACAGCTATAATGCATTATTACATAACACATTATTATGAGACTTCATAAGGTCTCAAACATGCTCATAACAAAATAGGGAACTAAAGCGTTACACCTGTTTCCTTTACTTGAAGTGTGACTGAAACTTCTTTGGTATATCATTTCAAGCTTTTACTGTACATTGATAGTGTGTAAACATGTGGGAGCCCAAATAGGCCTAAAGAACTATTACAACATGTTTCAGTGAAACGAAATAGAATGCCTTCTGATGAGTCTCTTAGATGCTCTCCTCTAATCTAGACTGTAGATGCAAATAGTCGAAAAACGTCCTACCAATCATTTGCATGGAGAAAAAGGTCATTTGAAAAAGTCCATACATTCTCCATCAGTGGAGTGTGCGAAGGATTCCGTGAACGTTTCCAGAGGTGGAAAAGGCTTGTCTTTAGTATGATTTTGAGCATTGGTACAGCTACACTTTCACTGGAATAGAGGATTGACCTTCTCAATCTTTGTAGTGCCGGACCTGAAACTGCAGCATCATGGAAACCGGTAAGGCTAAATGCAACCATAACACTGATTCATAATCATTTATGAGATACTTCCATAGTATATTGATTTGACAAAACTATCATCATCCATATACATTTTATGACATCTTCTTTAAGGGGGTGATAATGACATAATTAAAAAATATATATTTTAAAATGTGTTATTGGTTTATGCTGTCACCTAGCATAACAATCTGGTTTATGCCATTGTCGTTTTTGGAATTGACTAGTATCCTTCAGTATAAAAAAATGGAATGAATGAAATGTACTGTGAAGCTAACATTGTGCTTTGTAAGGTATTGGATTGTATTTT
Source organism: Oncorhynchus nerka (assembly GCF_034236695.1). Taxonomy (NCBI): domain Eukaryota; kingdom Metazoa; phylum Chordata; class Actinopteri; order Salmoniformes; family Salmonidae; genus Oncorhynchus; species Oncorhynchus nerka. Next base: position 135,171 of record NW_027040483.1, read on the forward strand.
TCATACTAACAAAACTGAAAGTATAGTACTGTAGAGGACTGCATCGGGAAATATGTTAACTGTGTGTCATATGAACATAAATATGATTGTTTATTATTCATATCTAAAGATGGCATTGCTTAGCTGTGACCAGTCCAAAGCATAAAGGACATGATGATGCTGAATAGTATGCAAATATTGTTTTGGTGTTGGATTTCCGGTATCCAAACCCTCTTCTCAATTCATAAATAATTCAGTTGGATATCAAACTGCAACACCTAGAAAATTATATCATTATGATCCCACATCCATTTCTGAATTTCAAAACTGTTTGGCCGTATGATGGCTATAGTAAAATAGAAACGTATCTTAAGACTCCATTCATAAAGCTGGGATCTTTTACATACTGTACCGTTTTTTTTTTGCATGCGATTTCCTTTTGCATGTTAAATTGCAAATATCGTCTATATTATGCTCACTAGGAATATGTTCAGGGGGGGGGATTTGCCTACAAAATCAGGCTGGAGACATATTTGCTGTTGAGATTTATGATGTATTTACAAATAAATATTGATACTTTTGATACTTCTATCACTAGGCCTATTTAGACTATTTAAAATGTGTGAGTGGCTGGCTATCCAGTGTATAAAAATGTCATCACTGTTAGACAATGATGTTTGTACTAAATAGCTTTTTTTAACAGTCAATTTGCATTGACCAAAGCCAAAGACAATTTCCATGCCCTTTACACGTAACCCAAAAGGCAATTCAGCTATGCATAAAACTGTGAGAATTCAAATGAATACATGTTTGTTGGAATGAATGAGGACTGGCACTAAGCAGGAGCAGTATATTATCTGAAAAATACATAACCAGCAATATATTGTACTTGTGTTATATTTATATTTTACTTTGAGTAAGTACAATTTGAAGATACTTACTTCAAGCTAATTCAAAAAATACTTACAATATAAGTGAGCCAAAAACAGAGAATACAATAAGTGCATAGCATATTAGAGCATTGGGCCAGTAACCCAAAGGTTGCTGGATTGAATCCCGAGCTGACATCTGTCGTTCTGCCCCTGAGCAAGGCAGTTAACCCATTGTTCTCCGGGCGCCGAAGACGTGGATGTTGATTATGGCAGCCCCCCGCACCTCTCTGATTCAGAGGGGCTGGGTTAAATGCGGAAGACATATTTCAGTTGAAGGCATTCAGTTGTACAACTGACTAGGTATCCCCCTTCCCCTTTCCTATGTTTAATTTAGGCCTCCTGAAAATAATAGTTTTTCTAGCCTGTTTTTCATATACTTCAAGGAGGTTCATAGAATTTGTTCTAGCAATGTACTTGAGGCAAAATGTTAAATCTTTGTATCAACATACCTACAATTTTAGGCTATCCTTGTGTTAGGAGTGTACTGTATGGAGGTTGTTTTCAGTGACCTCCACAGAATAATGAGTGTAGAATCATGTATTAACTTGTATTACTTCACACTCAAATAATGAGTCAATTGTATCTCTGTGTGCACATGTGTGTGTGTGTGTGTGAAATATTTCTTTCTCTTTTTCTCCAGAGTATTCTAAAAGGGTCTATCAAGGGGTGAGGGTCAAGCACACAGTGAAAGATCTACTGGCAGAGAAACGACAAAATCAAACAAATGGACCAAGATACAGTGTGAGTACTCCAAGTACATCTAGCGTGCTTCGCTTTTGTATTGTCTTCTTTCTTAACCAGACAGTTGATGTCTGTTGGCGAGACAATAGGGTGTTGTCCTTCAATCTTCAGCCTTATTTACATTTGGGCTTATTTTGTATGCTAACGAATCATGCCCATAATGCCTACCTATAAGTCCCTCGGCAGGGTATCTTTATTTCTCCACTCCTCAGCCATGAGTGAAAGCTAAGCCTATGGGTAAATACCAGAACATTGGTTTAAGAGAGAAAAACAAAGCCAAGCAGACCCATGAATACCCCACGATGAGCAGGACAACAATAATACGCAATGGCTAATGGTCATGAACTCTAGCAGTCGTGAGGAGGATAGCTAATACAAAACCCTTTTTGGTCTGCCAGGTTGGTCTATGCAAAGTCAGATTCTCGCACACCTGCCGACCGATATTGTTCTCCATGCAGGCCGCAGACAAGCTAGCCATTGTTGCCTCAGACACAGCAAAATTGGCCTATGAGACATCTGCCTGAGCAAACAGGAAAAGTTTTTCATCTCCCAAGCTACCTGTCAATGCCCTTTACAGGACTCCATTTCTTTTCTGTTTCCATTACCATTGGCACTCAGTAGACAGTAACTACACTCTTCATGGACAGATCCTGATAAGGGAGAGACAAACTGTGAGGTAGATGCCATGAGTTTCAACATCGTAAGCCTTAAGACATGCTTTCACACTCTGTGACCATCCTTCCATGCCTGGACTGTAATGGCTCTTCAGAAACATATATTTTTTTTGTAGAAAAAAATGTCACAGGTTTGCCAAAGCCAGGTTGGAAAGGATTTCTCAGGGGGCAATGTGTCCAAAGCAAACTGCAGCAAAGATTACAACACCAGGAAGTACTGCTCTTATTGCTTAATAATGATGAGTCACTTGTTTTCCTAAACAAAACTAGATCGATGTTGCCAATGCCACCACCGAAAACTCTGCTTGAAAGCGAAAATGTAATAGACTTGAGTTCTGTCATTCTTAATTCACAGTATTAAGTTAATACTATTAACTCAGAGTTACAGATATCATCTTGTGGATGGATTGGTAAGACCCCAGTGTTGCCATCAACAGTTTTTGACTTAACGCAAAATTAGATTGGATTTGTGTGAATAAAGATACAATTATACTATATATTTATGTTTTAATCTAGGAGATTCTCGGTCTTCTTTTGCACACATGAGACGTGTGTGCCCAGGTTCATGGGTGAACAATACGGACTAAAGACACGTTCAGATAACAGGGCCACACCATCTAAAGGTTGCCTGCACTTTCTCTTATGCTCTCTCTCTCTCTCTCTCTCTCTCATTCGAGTTTGCAGTCTTTTATCCTAGAGAGAAAGGCCATTGATAGACATTGGCAAACTTTAGCCACCAAGTGATTCAAATCAAGTCGCAACATGAACCCATAGAAATGAAAGGGAAATGTCTTTGACAACAGGCATGCTGCCTCAATGACAGGACAAAGACCATCGTACACAATCTCAAGTAATAAACAACTTCAAGTTTCATAAAGAAGAGTATTAAAGAGATATAACCGTAGATACACTGCTCTATTAATTTCTGCATTAATAGACTCTAATATCGTGGCACAAGTAAGATATGTGTTCTATCCTAGACCTAGACCTCAAGGAATGCTGAGAGAAATGGTATTAGCCAGCTCTTCTTTACTCACTTACAGTAGCCTATGCTCTTTGCAAAACGGACTGAGGTTTGGGCATTATTAGGGCCAGCCGGCCAACCAGTGTGCCTTCACTGTTGTGTTATTGTGGAGGAAAGAGTACTTTTCAATTGTAAACACTCGGGTATGCACACTTAAAATAATTAATCAGAGTAAATAGTCATGTAGAACTAAAATATCTGCACACTAGTATGCCCCCAAATTCTTGTTCTTATAAGGACAACATTTTGACCGGTAACTGGTTTTCCTTAAGGACAGCCTTTTCACCAAATACAGCAGCACATAAAAATGTAACTGTCATACAACACATTGCAGCCCAACATGCTTCACAGATCATCTTTTTATTAAGACCTGTGGCTGGGGATGTTGGTTGGTAGTTGCAGTACCTTTTCAAAGCATTAGCGAAACCTCAATTATTATGATTTTCTTTGGTAGTGCATCAGCAGTTTTCCTCTTATTTGGTGCCCCCCAACAAAATCTTGCTTAGGGCCCCCAAAATGTTAGAAACGGCCCTGGGTAATTGTTAGCCTCCCCATGCAGGTTTATCGTGTCTCTCCATCAGGTGCTTTGCTGTGAACTGGGAGTACATGAGGCTTTAACAACATGATTTCCATACGCAGCCTTCAGAGAAGCACTGAGGCATTGACCTGGTCCACATGGGGAAGTCTTGGCATGGGCAAATTGCATTCAAATCCAACCCTCAAAATTTGCTTGCCTTCCAGCCAACACAGCCTTAAAATCAACTCTTTCATGTTTGCAATATGCAAACAAAAGAGAGCTTGTCCTCCTTTCTAACCCTCGCTGTGTGTGTGTGTGTCTCTTTAAAACAAATCCCTGTAAGCATATATCCCTTTTCTAACCCTACAAACATTTATAATATACATTTTAACAAGCTTGCTATAAATGTCATGCAAAATGTGTCTTCAATAACCGTAGATACCATAAAGACTTGTCCTTTCCACAGTATATCTTTACTTCAGACTCCACGGCACCCAAGAGGATAATAAAGCCATTCAGAAGTGTATTAAACTCCATAAATCATTCGGACTTCTGCATTATAAGCTCTTCGTAATGCTATCATAAACGTGACACACTGTCTGCAATAAAAGTTAATGACGGTTTTTTTCTTCAGTCTATGATGACAATGATCATGACTTTTATTTCACAGAATGTCACTGTATACTTTGTTACTGTCCATGTTATGTGTTCACATCAAACATGAAAAATGGCCTGTATTCATTTGGGTCACACTTTTTGGGGATAATCCATCTGTTGCTGCTCTACAGATTATCATACTATCAACAAACTATCTACTGATAAGCACCTGACTATCTGTTGATAAGCAACTGACTATCTGTTGATAAGCAACTGCTTTCTAAGGTTACAGTTAGGGTTAGGTTTAGAATAAGGGCTAGGGTTAGGAGATAGTTAGTTGAGATGTTACTCTACACTTGTAAAAACAAATGGTTCTAAAAGGGTTATTTGCAGAGAGATTGGATAAACCAAGAACAATTTTCTTCTGAAGAACCCTTTTTGGAAGACGAGGGTTCTTTATAAGGCCACAGGTTCTACCCAGAACGTTTTTCACACTAAGAACTGTTTTGTTAACTTCTTGCGTCGAGCCATCCCGGATCCGGTATCGTGACTACAGCCTCAAGCTCATTACCATAACGCAACGTTAACTATTCATGAAAATCGCAAATGAAATGAAATTAATCTATTTGCTCTCAAGCTTAGCCTTTTGTTAACAACACTGTCATCTCAGATTTTCAAAATATGCTTCTCAACCATTGCAAAACAAGCATTTGTGTAACAGTATTGATAGCTAACGTAGCATTTAGCGTAGCATTTAGCGTTAGCATTCAGCAGGCAACATTTTCACAAAAACCAGAAAAAGCATTCAAATAAAATCATTTACCTTTGAAGAACTTCGGATGTTTTCAATGAGGAGACTCTCAGATAGCAAATGTTCAGTTTTTCCTGAAAGATTATTTGTTTAGGACAAATCGCTCCGTTTTCTGCGTCACGTTTAGCTACGAAAAAAACCCTGTATCCAGGATTGTGTAAATCTATCCGCAAGCTCATTAGCATAACACAACGTTAACTATTCATGAAAATCGCAAATTAAATGAAATTAATCTATTTGCTCTCAAGCTTAGCCTTTTGTTAACAACACTGTCATCTCAGATTTTCAAAATATGCTTTTGAACCATAGCTAAACAAGCATTTGTGTAACAGTATTAGTATTAGTATTAGCCTAGCATTGGATTATGCCTCTATTTCAGCATGCAACATTTTCCACAAAAACCAGAAAAGAATTCAAATAAAATCATTTACCTTTGAAGAACTTCAGATGTTTTCAATGAGGAGACTCTGTTAGATAGCAAATGTTCCTTTTTTACAAAAAATATTATTTGTGTCGACTAATCGCTCCGTTTTGTTCATCACGTTTGGGTAAGGAAAAATAAATAAAAATAAGTCATTAAAATGCGACCTTTTTTCCAAATTAACTCCATAATATTGACAGAAACATGGCAAACCGATGTTTAGAATCAATCCTCGAGGTGTTTTTCACATATCTATCGACGATAAAATCCATCGTGGCAGTTTACTTTCTCTTCTGAAGAAATGGAACGCGCATGGACCTACAGATTACGCACACAGGACACCGGGCGGGACACCAGGTAAATGTAGTCTCTTATGGTCAATTTTCCAATGATATGCCTACAAACACGTCACAATGCTGCAGACACCTCGGGGAATAGACAGAAAGCGCGGGCTCATTCCTCATTCACAGCCATATAAGGAGACATTGGAACACAGCGCCTTCAGAATCTGGGGCATTTCCTGTATGAAACTTCATCTTGGTTTCACCTGTTGCATTAGTTCTGGGGCACTCACAGATAATATCTTTGCAGTTTTGGAGACGTCAGAGTTTTGTCTTTCCAAGGCTGTCAATTCCATGCATAGTCGAGCATCTTTTCGTGACAAAATATTGCGCTTAAAACGGGCAGGTCTTTTTATCCAATAATGACACAGCGCCCCCATAGGTTGAAGAGGTTAAGAAAGGGTTCTTTGATGATTCTTTGGAAGGGAAGAAGGGTTCTTTGGAAGGGAAGAAGGGTTCTTTGGAAGGGAAGAAGGGTTCTTTGGAAGGGAAGAATGATTCTTTGGAAGGGAAGAAGGATTCTTTGGAAGGGAAGAAGGGTTCTTTGGAAGGGAAGAAGGATTCTTTGGAAGGGAAGAAGGGTTCTTTGGAAGGGAAGAATGGTTCTACGTAGAACTCTTCTGAATCTGAATAAGATTTTTTTATTGTATTTTTTGTATTATTCTTTTTAATAGTGCCTGAGAGTTAGTGTTTACCTCAATGTTTAAACTTTAACATCAGGAGTTTGAGTAATCTGATCAGTTTAAAAAGATAGTATATGGGGAATATTTGTAAATGTATCTGGTATTCCCTTAATCAAATCAAATCAAATCATTTTACATATACAGTACAGACATAGTTGATATCTTTGCCAAGATAAACATTTTTCAAATAAGTACTTTCTGTGATTTTATTGAGCAGTGAGTAGGAGAATAGTATGGAGTCTGAGTGAACCAGCAGTGTATTGTATGGTACACAGCAAATTGGCCACTTGGCCAGTGTTACCTAGTGTTGATTTTTCAGTGTAACTTTTATAGTGTTGATTCAGGAATTGAATTAATTCTGTAAAGTGGTGTAAGTGTGATTGTGTCATTTTTACTCAAAACCACGCCCATCATTATCATATTTCCCAGCATACCCTATTGCAGGTTGATTTTCAGAATTGTTTGTTTCAAAATCTGTGTTTTTTGCATTGATTGGTTGATTAATTTTATGCTACACAATTATAAATAACATACATTTTTCTAAACTAATCCAATCTGTTAGTAGTTTCATTACTGAGATGGTTGTTTCAGTTTAGATGATTTAGGTCGTCTCCTTTATCAACCTTCTCTACCGTGGCAGTCATTCTGAATGCAGGTTGCGGGTGATTAAAAGTCCCTGCTGTTGGATATCCTCACTCTGGCTAGATTCCAATAGGAATCACACATCACTTTACAAGCCAGCATAATGTGACTTGAAGGCCTGATGTGGTCTGCAAACCAGGAGTTTCAACCACTGTGTTAGGGTATAACTAACTTATGATATATCGAATGTATTGTCATAAAAAAATGCAAATAATGCTGGTAGAACCATTCATGGAGGGTTCTAGGAAGGAACCCTTCAGCGATATAAGGGTTTTTGGTAGAACTGTTCACAGAGTGTTCTAGAATGAACCCTTGAAATATAAAAGGGTTCTTGATAGAACCCTTCATAGAGAGTTCAAGGTAGAACCTTTAGAGAATAAAAAGGTTATTGGCAGAACCCTTTATGGAGGGTTCTAGGAAGAACCCTTCATAGTGGCTTCTATGTATACTGAACAAAAATAATGATCCATCCACCTGACAGGTGTGGCATATCAACCAGATGTGCACCTGTGTAATGAAGCAAAAATATAAACGCAACATGCAACAATTTAAAATACTTGACTGAGTTACAGTTAATATAATGAAATTGGTCAACTGAAATAAATGCATTAGGCCCTAATCTATGTATTTCACATGACTGGGAATACAGATATGCATCTGCTGGTCACAGATACCTTAAAAAAGGTAGGTGCGTGGATAAAAAAATGTACAGTGTCTGATGTGACCACCATTTGCCTCATGCAGCATCACACATCTCCTTCGCATAGAGTTGAGCAGTGTGGAATGTTGTCCCACTCCTCTTCAATGACTGCGTGACGTTGCTGGATATATGCTGGATACATGCGGGAACACTCTGTCGTACACATTGATCCAGAGCATTCCAAACATGCTCAATGGGTGAAATGTCGGGTGAGTATGCAGGACATGGAAGAACTGGGACATTTTCAGCTTCCAAGAATTGTCTACAGATCCTTGCGACCTGGGGCCGTGCCTTATCATGCTGAAACATGAGGTGATGGCGGCGGATGAATGGAACAACAACGGGCCACAGGATCTTGTCATGGTATCTCTGTGCATTCAAATTGCCATCAATAAAATGCAATTGGGTTTGTTGTCCATAGCTTATGCCTGCCCATACCATAACCCCACCACCCCCATGGGTCACTCTGTTCACAATGTTGACATCAGCAAACAGCTCGCCCACACAACGTCATACACGTGGTCTGCGGTTGTGAGGCCAGTTGGACGTACTGTCAAATTCTCTAAAACGATGTTGGAGGAGGCTTATGGTAGAGAAATTATATAACATTTTCTGGCAACAGCTCTGGTGGACATTCCTGTAGTCAGGATACCAATTGCACACTCCCTCAAAACTTGAGTAATCTGTGGCATTGGGTTGTGTGACAAAACTGCACATTTTAGAGTGGCCTTTTATTGTCCCCAGTACAAGGTGCACCTGTGTAATGATCATGCTGTTTAATCAGCTTGTTGATATGGCACACCTGTCAGGTGGATGGATTATCTTGGCAAAGAAAAATCCTCCCTAGCAGGGATTTGTGCACAACATTTGAGAGAAATAATCTTTTTGTGTTTATAGAACAATTCTGGGATATTTTATTTCAACTCATGAAACATTGAACCCTTTACATGGAACAATTTACATGTTGCATTTATTTTATTGTTAAGGGTAGAACCCTCTGCAAAGGGGGGACCTATGGGGACAAACCCGAAGAACCCTATATGATTCTACTTTTTCTAAGAGTGTAGACAGTCTGTAGAGCATCTACAGATGGACTATCCAAATAAAATGTTACCATCACTTGGATATAGAATGCATTCGGTAAGTATTCAGACCTCTTGGATTTTCCCACATTTTGTTACATTACAGCCTTATTCTAAAATTGATTCATGTTTTTCCACATCAATCTACACACAATACCCCATAATGACTAAGTGAAAACAGTTATTTTTGTAAGTTTTGCAAATGTATTAAAAAAGAAGAAGCTGAAATACCTTTTTAAGTATTCAGACCCTTTGCTATGAGACTCGAAACTGAGCTCAGGTGCAGATCTGGGGAAGGGTACCATTGAAGGTCCCCAAGAATACAGTGGCCTCCATCATTCTTAAATGAAAGAAGTTTGGATCCATGCCAAGAGTCACGTCTGGAGGAAACCTGGCCCCATCCCTACGGTGAAGCATGTTGGTGGCAGAATCATAGTGTGGGGATGTTTTTTTTTTACCCCTTTTTCGATCTTGTCTCATCGCTGCAACTCCCCAATGGGCTCGGGAGGAGATGGTCGAGTCATGCGTCCTCCAAAACATGACCCACCTAACCGCACTTCTTAACACCCGCCCGCTTAACCAGCCGCACCAATGTGTCAGAGGAAACACTGTTCAACAAGGAGTTGCTAGAGCACGATGAGACAAGTAAAGCCCCCCCGGCCAAACCCTCCCCTAAGCCGGATGACCCTGGACCAATTGTGCACCGCACTATGGGACTCCCGATTACAACCAGTTGTGATACAGCCCGGGATCAAACCTGGGTCTGTCGTGATGCCTCTAGCACTGAGATGCAGTGCCTTAGACCACTGCGCCACTTGGGAGGCCCTTGTGGGGATGTTCTTCAGCGGCAGGGACTGGGAGATCAGTCAGGATCGAAGGAAAGATGAACGGAGCAAAGTACAGGGAGATCCTTCATGAAAACCTGCTTCAGAGCACTCAGGACACCAGACTGGGGTGAAGATTCACCTTCCAATAGAACAACAACCCTAAGCACACAGCCAAGACAACACAGGAGTGGCTTCGGGAGAAGCCTCTGAATGTCCTTGAGTGGCCCAGCCAGAGCCCAGACTTGAACCTGATCGAACATCGCTGGAGAGACCTGAAAATAGCTGTGCAGCAACACTTCCCATCTAACCTTACAAAGCTTGAGAAGATCTGCAGAGAAGAAATGGGAGAAACTCCCCAAATACAGGTATACCAAGCTTGTATCATACCCAAGAAGACTTGAGGCTGGAATCGCTGCCAAAGGAACTTCAACAAAGTACTAAGTAAAGGGTCTGAATGCTATATTTTTTCTTTGCTTTGTCATTGTGGAGTATTGTGTGTAGATTGATGAGAAAAAAAACGACAATTTAATCAATTTTAGAATAAGGCTGTAACGTAACAAAATGTGGAAAAGTCAAGGGGTCTGAATACATTCCAAACGCACTGTAAGTTGCAATTCTTGAAGCTTTGTTTTAATTTTCTTTATATCATAGCAACATGTCTTAATAGACCACACACTGACATACGCTTCGGCTTGTGCCTTCCTCAGCGTGTGTGTGGTGGCATGATATGTGTTACCAGAATCAGACCTGTTCTCATAATGCCATGGATCCAGGATTTTTATGTTTGTCTGTTCTTTCATTTGTAGGGAGGAACATCCAGCCAATCATCATTTGTTCAAATGCCAGGTGAGAAAAATCTCTGTGAAAATGATGTAATTATTGATGAGTCCCACTGACCTATCAACTCTCCTAATAGTGTTTGAGGTAAGGGAGGTACAGTATTATAGAAAACAGCTTTTAAATGTCACATTTACAAGCAACGTTCTGAAAAAGTAGAATAAAACCCATTTACTGGTGAAGACTTGTGAAGGCTTGTTTCGATGTTAACAGTAACCACCAGAGCTTTGAATGTGTACTCCGATTATATTGTATGCTTTGTTCTGATAGCTACCTGCTGCCTAGATGGGGCAGCACGTCTCCTAAATGGGATGACAGGTCGCCTAGATGGGGCGGCAGGTCGCCTAGATGGGGCAGCAGGTCTCCTAAATGGGACGACAGGTCGCCTAGATGGGGCGACAGGTTGCCTAGATGCGGCGGCAGGTAGCTTAGCAGTTAGAGCATTGGGTCAGTAACCGAAAGCTTGCTTGTTTGAGTCCCTGAGCCAGCAAGGTGAAGATATCTGCCGTTCTGTCCTTGAGCAAGGGAGTTAAACTCCACACCTGGGGCCGATGACATCGATTAAGGCAGCCCCCAGCACCTCTCTGATTCAGAGGGGTTGGGTTAAATGTGGAAAATAAATTTCCATTGAATCCATTCAGTTGTGCAATTGACTAAGTATCCCCCTTCCCTACCTGCAGGCTATAAGTAAAGTGTTGCCATTTAGCAGACACTTTTATCCAAAGTTACTTACAGTAGTGTGTGCATACATTTTGGGTGGCCCCAGCCAGAATCGCACCCCACAATCCTGACGTTGCAAGCACCATGCTCTACCAACCGAGCCACATAGGACCCCTTGTTACTAATGTTTTCTCCCTGGTTCTCTTTACAACAGGGTCTCACATGATCCCTAGCTACTACGGCATGAGGCGACCTTTCATCTCCGACTCGGACTTCTCTCCCAAGCAGTTCTCGGGCGAGGTCTACTCCTCATCCCTGGGTGGCAAGCCTCTAGGTTGTGACCCATCGGCTATGTCTGGCTACCCGTCCGTCATAGACAGCTACTACCCGGAAACGTTCGGAGACTACCGTAGTGCAGCCTTCACCACTGGAGGGAGCTCCATCTTCCCCAGCTCAGCCCTGTCCACTCTGCTACCACCTTTCTCTGGAGAGTCCCCCCACTTTCTCCTGGTAAGTCAATCTGTCAGTGTTCAGTACTAGTGATGGAATGGAACTGTTGAGCTATGGCTTTACATTATGGGCCAGTTTCTCAAACATGGTTTAAAGTCTAGTCCTGGACTAAGAATTGTTCAAGGCTAGGCTAAATCCAGGAAACGCACCCTATGTGTTATTGTTTTTTATGTGATGTGAGATGGCGCAAAGCATGTAAATAGGGATGGGGGATGGAGCGGATAGGGTACATCCGAATGAGCACACATTTCACACAAGCACGATGGAAAAAATACATCTAATTCCACAGGTGAGAAGTGTGTCTCTATGTTACTGATTTGGGATCAAACCCAGATCTGTGCGCTACAAGGCTTTGTTAGCCCACTGAGATAAAGCCTAGACATTAGCTCAGTGAGCCAACATGTCTTCAGGTCTCCAGCAAGGTAAATCATCACACAAGCATGGTTCCTAACCATCTGTTACACATACATCTTAGGGCATTCTGCAATCGGCAATAACAACAAATAAGAGTAATTTCTCCATCATCTCTATTCTTTTCTCTGGCTGTTGCTCCTACAGAGGGATTCGTGGGAGCAGCCAGTGGCAGACCCAGTGACCCAGGGAGAGGGTTTGTGTGCAGACGGCCTGACCTCTGTTCCAGTCTCCCTGCCCAGCCCCGACCCTCCCGGGAGCCCGTCACAGTACCGCTGCTCCACCCGTAGCTCCTCCATGGCCTCGGCACAGCCCTATGCCCTTCACCCTCTGGACGAAGTACACTACCACACCTCTTACCCTGCTGCCTCCACTTTCACATGTCCTTCCTATATGACTGTCTCCAACGACCTAGCCTCCAAGATGGCCCCTCTAGCTAATGAGGACTCTGACAGTACCCTCGCCACACATAGTGACATGCACTCGTGGGTGAAAGAAGATGGTGGAAGCTCTTGGTCGCCATATGAGATTCGGAGGTCTTATTAAATCCATTTGGAAACATCCTGTCCTTCACAGAAAACCAAAACAATGCAGATGCAAGTGACTCAGCTCCTTGTGGTCCAAATATTGACTTTGTAGACTTTGCTAATCTTTTTATAGAAGTACAAAGTGGAACTTTTACTTATTTGACCCTCCTAAGTCCCCTGGTGACATTATGGTATGTAAGAACTAACTCACTGGGCACACAATGGTTGAATCAATGTTGTTTACACGTCATTTCAATTAAATTATGTTGAACCAACTTAAAATAGACATTGAATTGACCTCTGTGCCCAGTGGGAACCCTTTGCATGGGCACGTGACAATGGACCAGTTAGGATTCTGTGCCTGTGTTCAAATGTTTGAAATAGATGTGTTTTTATATAGTCATTATATTAGGAAAACATCATTGTAATTGATATACTGCCATTGCGACAATTGCAATTAGCATTTATTTTTTTGCTGAAGGTCGTTTTACTTGAACCTTCTTTACTTTATCGCATCTTGTTGTCAGCTTTAATAACCAAATCAGAGTTTATCCAACTGTATCTACTTCATGTGAGCCTTTACTCTGTGAAGCTTTGGTAATGAATGTGTATGTTTTTTCTCTTCTGTTTTTTATATTTTAGGAGCTTGTTGCAATGCATTCATTACTAGTAATAGGCAGCAGTGACAATTCAAAGAAAAGTCTTGAGTATAACGAAAGACAATCAGAGATGACCATCTACAGGATTCTTCAAGAAGTGAGTGGGAATCTATACCTGAATATTTTACATTCAGAGACAATGCAAGGAACGGAATTGGTCAATAGATGCAAGTGATTTATCATACTCACAGTTCCTGTGTTTTGCTTTACATTTCAAGAAATAAACAACATAGATAATGTTTTGGGCAGTAGAATGTGTATTATAAATCCAATATAATAAAAGAGACTGCAATAAATGCATGAAAATTGAACATATTTTTTGCTAAAATTACACATGAAAAAAAAAACGATTTTGTCTCTACATTCAATTAAGACGGGAGAGCCCACTTACGTATATCCTACTCTAGATGGCGCAGTTGTTTCATGTTACCTCTTCCTCTTACCGTACCAGCGTAATGTGTGGGGAGGAAATTGCAACCCCAGAAATAAAACATTAAAACATTGTAACGTTAGATATTATATCAGAACACTAGCATAATATTCTTGGCAGTTACGATAATGGGCCTAGGTCCTACTTTATGGAAGGTGAGAAGTTGGTCAAGACACCAACTCAACTACCCAGTGGAGATGGGCTTTGAACCGACATGATAGGATCATTGCAGAGGCCCCTACCAGTATAAATCAGGAAAGGCAATAGATTGTATTGGGCATATAGTGTGTGTATTTTCTCAATATATGAATGATGATAATGATATATGATACCCCAAAACGGAAAGCTAAGCTATTTTTAATTCAAACTAGGTATATGTTTGTGTTTATTGTTTTCTATGTTTGTAAATTGTTATTCAAATGTAGGCTAACAATGGCAATGGAAGAACACTTCTAGGAAACAGTTTTCTCTAAGGCAATGTGCTCATGTTTTCTTAAAATATTTGAGTGAAAATTGCCTTCTGATAACATGTTGTTTGTTCATATCATATGTATTAAGATGTAAACTCTTATACATAAAAACAGGCATGGACAGTAACCCTATTCCAATAAGTCTATAAATTGAAAATACTTTGCCGACATCTAAGTAGGCCCAGGATACACAAGTAGAGCAATCAAGGAGTCTCCTCATTGAATTCAAATTGTATCATATGTAAACAGAGTTTTTGCATTGAAACTCATTTGTAAAAAGCTTTCTGGATTCGAATGATGCTAGGCTACTTTATAGATCGTCTATAGACACTTTATATTTTATAGGCTATATATAAAGTAGCCTAGCCCTGGGATGTCAAATCAGGTTTCACATGTGAATGACTGAAACATTCAGTCTTTATGGTTATATGAATAATGAATATAATGAACGTAACTAAACTAAATAATGCTAAAACCACTGTAATATAATTGGTAACACATGGGTGATGTGAGCTCCGGGGATGGGGAGCATGCGCTTGCTGAAGGAGCAATGGAGTCAGTGATGGCAGAAATGGCTGCTACCATATGCCACGCCCACAGCCGAGACATTTAATATTTTGTTGTTTAAAATAAGACAAAAAATGTATGGTCATAACGTGTTGATGTGCTTCTCCTTCCTGAAATACATATGATCTGCGATGTGTAATGGTTGGTGATGTTTAGATAGAGCATCTTACCGTTACTTTCCTGTAGGGCCTCATTATGAAGGGGGACTGATGGCCAGATGGGCAAAAGATGGATAAAATGTTTAAAATATCAACTTCTTTTCGGTTTGGGTATAAAATAGTGCTGTATTCTATTAAATGGAATGTTATTTTAAGTGCATATATATTGATTTATACTGAAAAAGATGTATTTTTGTGTAGCCTTTGAATATTCAAATTGAAAGTAACGCGCAATCAAATCATTGTCAAATCATTGAGTTCTAGGGGTTTTAAAAAGTAGGCATGGAGAGAAAATTTCACAAACTAATACATCCCTAGCTATATTAGGATATTATTGTATGCTCTGAGACAGTTTTAAGACTTGTGTGTTGAGAATTTGTGTGATTTTTATGAATATTTCATTATAGCCCATATAACTGAGCCAGAAAAGGACATTGTGGAATCTCATAACTGCTTTTCTTCCAGGACTCTTTCTTACATTTTACAACATGTCTGGTAAGTTCATCAATCCTTTTTCTTCTGATCATGGTTCTCTTTTACGTTCTTCCTGAAAGAAAGAAAGAAAAATATAAATGTTAGAACAAAACGATTGGAAATAATTGACATTGCACAACATGCTGTTTTAGTTTCTCAGGGAAATGCGAGGTTCTAATGAAAACCTTAGAGATAAAGAATGCAATTCGTCTTTTAACTAAAGAGTAATGGAAACTATCCTTCAACAATGAGCTTATGTGGATTAATGCCATGCTTGTTACCTGCATGATGTATGCTATTTTCGATTACAATAGTTTTCAATTGAATCGAACAACGTTTTAAAATAGGGTTTTGCTTATTTCTTAAACATCACTACTTTGGGCCACTTTGCCCAGGTTAGGGCGTGAGGATAACTTAACTCAAACGCGATTTTATTTGCATTATTTTTGTCGATTAAACTGTAATTGTAGTCATTGTAATTACACTGCAATATGTAAACTTACAAATGGTCATTTTAAGCAGTAATCAGTGGGATGTGTATTTTGGGCAGCTTTACTATTTGCCACATTTAAGACAAATCATGATCTGACATTTCAGTATATGAATATTTAAAAGGATGGGTTTGACAGCCAAGCACACCTCTTTGGATTCTGCCGAGGCAGCTGCTATTATATAATCGCCTTTACCGCCAACTTTGCAGTCTCTGACTGCCTTAATGAGTTCTACCATTGTGTGGCGTCGTTTCTGTAATGACTTTAGTCATTGGAGTAGAACGTTATACCCCCTTATATTTAGAAGTAAAGCCATGACATACAATTGAAGGCGTACATATATGAGTACCCTTCATTTTAGCATAAAAAATCCCAAAATTATGCTACTGCACTAACACGTGTTAAGAGTGGGTATTGGCAACGGCTCTAACCTATCCGCCTAGTACAGCCTAAATTAATCTGCAATTTAATTTAAAATGCAGTCCTGCTTCGATGGATGCGTTTTACATAAAAGTGAATTGTTTCACTGCGTAATTGTCAGGCTTGGAGCTTCAATAGGCAAACGGGAATAATTATATAATCAAAAAACGTTTATTTATTATAGGCTAAAGCTCATATTGTTATCCAATAGCCGACCAACAATATGTAGGCTAAATACGGTGCGTAAAAGTAACTTACTTTTATAATCGGACGAATTTCTCAAGCGAAATCTTCAATTTTCACCTCATTTTTGCGGGATTTGTGGAGTCCTTTGGTTTCTTTGTTATTGACTCTTACGAGGCTGCTGTTTGCCAGCTTTATCTGTAGCCTAACTTTACTTGCCTAACTTTACTTGCCTACTTTCACGGAATATGCTACTATCAGCCCCTTTCATGGATCGCAACGCTCAATCTGTGTTTTAGGCCTATGTATAGAATTAAAATAAATATATTATCTAAATAAAATCGAGAAGTTACACTCACAGTATCATTTTAGCACAGGTTTTTCCGTTGTGCTTGAAAGGAGTGTGAAGGCAAGACCACTGTATTGACAGTGAAATTCGAAACCCGGTCTCTGCGGTTCGAGGTTCTCGCAGAGGTAGACTACAGGGAAGAGACTATAGACCTATGTAGGACAATAATAGGACATTTCTGGCTTTCGCACCGGCGAGTTTGATACAATAACTTGGGCAACATTTGAGGGATGCATAAGGACAGTCGTTTGTTCATATTATTCACAAATAAGTCTAGGTGTAATACATTATATTAAATACCCGGATATACAAACCATCTTTTGTATCCGTGTTTTTAATCATTTTAATATTTGTAATAATTTTCCAATGTTTTTTAATGATTAAGTAGGCCAAATTAATTGTTGCGTGAAAGTATGTAGCAGGCAGTGAAAGTGCTCGAGAGAGGCAGGGTTGGGAGCATTCCGTTTTTTTGTTACTAACAGTAAACACCGATACAATGTTTTTCTCTTCTGACAGATAAGCCAAAGGTGTACCAGGGCGTGCGGGTGAAGACAACTGTTAAAGAGTTGCTGCAACAGCAGAGAGCTCTCCAGACAGCAATTAAAACCGTTAGAATGGTAATTATCACCTCACGCTCTCTCGTCTCGCTCTGACTGGCACGCAAGGACTTACATACGCACGCATCGGGGGGCACACACACACACACACACACACACACACACACACACACACACACACACACACACACACACACACACACACACACAGTCTCAGCATAGTTGGAGGTGTTGCTCTCTCCATGAAATCCCCATTGCAGTAACTTCCTCATTACCAACCTTACCCCAAACACAAAGTTCCATGCCTCATTAATGATTCACCACCAGGTCTACTCTCCAGTAGCCTATCAGTTGATAATCGTTTAGCAGTAACAGTGGGACTTGTTTTCCTGTAGGAACTGTAGCAGCTGTTTTATGTGATATTTTACATTAAATTCAGATGCATAAATCAGAAAAGATGTCCTTATGATGTCTTTATGGCAACTGGCAACAATTGGCTCAAACACACACACTCAATCAACCCTCCGAAATGAAGAGGATGAATATAAACAAATCGGCAAATGCCATTATTATGCTATACAGTACTATACAGTGCTATACAGTGCTATACAGTACTGGGATGAAAAATGATGAAAAATAACCAGCCCAAAAATCGAACTGTTGTAAATCAATGGGGACTTATGTTTTCTCTCTGTATCCCTCCTTTTCTCTTTTCCTAAATAAATAGAAATCCCAGAGCTTGGCGAGTCAGGATGTTTGCGTCTCCTCCTCCTTGCCAGGTACGTTCCAATATGTCCATATATTAGTCAGTATTTATACACAGCATTCCATTGTCTTGATCGCACAATGATTGTATGGTAAAGCATCACCATGGAAAGTCCAGAATCAATGTTCTATAGTAAAAAAGTAATGCTCTTGACTGTATCCAAACCTGCTAACGAAAATACATGTAGCCTACAGTAAAGTACAGTAAAATCCTTTTGACATGTCCAGTGGGGGCGTTGCAGTACACCATAATCAAATAAACAAGCTTCGATCAAAAAGGCAGAAGGCAATGCATTATGCATCATACATGCAAATAGATAAATAGCTGTCAAATCCACCACATAAACCTATTATAAAATCAAATCTGAATTGCACATCAGATTCGGTCAGGTAAATATCTAGATTGACACTTACATGGAGAATCAACGACCACAGCAGAATAGTTCGAAACATATACTGGGTCCTTTTTATAAACTTGCATTCAAATGTGTTTTTTAGCTGTTGGCTGGTGGTGCCGTGACATCACTTCTGGAGTCTTCAATTTTTTAAATGGCCCCTGCATGTGTTTATGTATGCAACCTCGGACTGATCCTTCTCGTTTATTCCTATAGGCCATTATTTTGATTATTTCCCTCAAGAGATGAATTCCAACGGCAGCTTTCAGCCGCGGGCCTTTCCAGACAGCAACGTTCAGATGGAAAGCTTCGATAATCAACAATTGATAAGCATGATGATGCCCAACGAGACCTACAGCAGTGGTATTATGTATCCCGCTACTTCAACAAAACTTTGGCCCCAGGAAAATCACTCCCTGAATATGGACTATTGCGTCAATGGCATGGTATGCTTTATTCAAATTCGCTTTGCGCAATCACCTGTCTCTGCAATTACCAGCCGTCAGCTGAAATATTTGACAAAACTCAGGCTGTTTGTTCGTCCGTCCAGAGAGTTGGCTCGGAATAGAACATGGTTTGGTTATACTGTACAACAATATTAATGCACATCTCCTCTGGATTGTTTTTCAGGCTCCCAGCTCACCATCAGGTTCTCTAAATATGTCAAGTCCGGTCGATTACAATAGTTATTCGCCACAGGAGTCTTACTCTTCGTCGTGTTACAACTCTCCGAACAGGATGGACTCGAGTTATGGGTTTGTTCCAGAGCACTACCACTACCAGCACTGTAACCTCCAGCACTGCTACTGCCTGTCCCATTGGTCGGGTACACAGGAGAGCATCTCCACTCCAGAATACGCTATTTATGGCACAACAGACTGTGCACACGCCTCGCCTGTGGATGCCAACTATTTCAGGCGGGAATTGTCAAGTTCAGAGATGTGCTACCTTTAAAGATACTCTCGGTCTTTGTTTTCTGTGTAAATACAGTATAATGTACAGTGAAAACAATGTCTGTAACTCGATGTCAAACGGTTGCACTTGTGGCACTTGTTTGAAGATGTAGGCCTGCTTTGCATTTCGGAGTGTTTGCTGTCAAAGTTTCCTCGGAGTTTCTGTTTTTGTTATGATTGGAAGAATGCTTTTAGAATTCATGAGTTTGGCTAAATGTTGCAAATGTATGGGCTTAGAGCTATCTAGTTAGTTACTGACTGTGATTTAGATATATAAAAACAAATCATTTTTTACAAGAAAGTATATATTTTTTTATGGATGCATTCATTTAGTAAAATAATTGAAAGGCCTACCCAAAGGAAATTAGCAGCATCATCCCCATCAACTCAATGTTTAGTTTCCCTGTTCAGATGCACACAGAAACTTAGTTAGAAACATTAACTTAAATTGAGTTTTTCAAGTCATTGAATCATATTTACGGCTAAAACCAGCCCCTTGTTGGACCCAAATAAAAACCACTACACCTGCCACCACATTAACTAGATTGAAAGATAAATGACAATAGACAAGCGATAATGATAGATAATTAATATCTATAGTGCTTGTCGTTACAAAAAATAATCGGAAAGACCCTATGACAACTGAAGACAAACACAACAATAAGGTTAACATTGACGGTTCTTGATGTGGGAAATGGTCTCCCATGGAGGCACACGCAAGTCCACGTCACACCAGGTCACATCCAACTCAAGAGACGCCTGTCTCCACTCTAGCCTCCGAGCGCACCCTCCTCTGCATCGGGATCTCTATCTTCTCCGAGGCCGAGATAAAGCAGGGTTGAGCAGGGCTAGAAGTAGGCCTGCCTTTCCAAAACATTACATATGACCAAAAAGATGAATAAATAAAGGAAATAACTACTTGAATAAGGACTTCATGTTTTTTTTACACACAACAGATCAAAGGGGGCGTAATAAATGCGCACGAGTTTTGCGTAAAATAAAGCATCATCCAGTGGCTGCCAATAGCATGCGCAAATCAGAAATATGACCTTAGGGTCAGAATTTATTCATGTACATTTCCCCCCAGAAGTTTACTCTCACTCTCCAGTCTTACATTCTAAATGTTCTGTTAGACCACCAGCAGCTGCCATTGTTACTACAGCGTAGGCCCGCATCCAAAATCAAAACCTTGTCTTGTATGCAGTCTGCAGGCATAATGCAGCACATACAGTACCTGCTGTGATCCTTGACCTCTTATGACGTCCAACTCATCAACCAACCAGTGTTCTGGGATAGTGATCTTGTGAAGGGTTCGGTAAGATGTTTCTTTTTGGATTTCTAAATCCTCCATCCTTTTTCTCTTTTTAAACAAGCTGAGCTGAAGCATGTCTGGGTGTGCTCTCATTCATTAGAATGGAGTTAATAATGAGGGTAACGCTAGTGTCTGGCGTGTCATCAGGAGATCCTCAGAAGAACCTATGAGATACTAGACTGAAGGTGGAGAAGGGGAGGAGGAGAGAGGCAATTGCAAACACTGGAAACAAGGAGAGTAAAATATTTGAAAGAGGGGTCTTCAAGTATAGTCCTTTCTCCTGACCTTGAGTTGATGGTGAACTTCATATGAAATTAAAGAAATCTATAGGGCCTATGAGCCCCAGTTACAGTAAATGCTGGGCCCTGATGTCATCACTGCTGTCCTCTGCAGACCTGGGTTCAAATAGCATTTGTTTATTTTTTAAGCTACGTTAGCTGTGCTTGATTGAGCTTGCCTGGCACAACTGAAACAATGGAATTGTCCCAAAAGTATAAACTCACCCATCTCACACTCCAGGCAGGCTCAATCAAATACTCAAAGTACAGTATATGAAAGGAAATACATATGAACCCTGGTAAAACTCTTACTGGCAGCTCATAGGTTCCTGGGTTTCTATACCAGACAATTGGAAAAGTTCGCTGTGGTGGTCAATGGCCTAAATGAGCTGTCTTATAACTTAACTGACAAATGTGACAAGGTGGTTTGGTACTGTCTTGAGTTCTGGTATTGGTGGGAGTGGAGGGGAGGGGAGGCAGGATTTTAGGTACAAGCAAAGAAGGTTAATTGTATGAAAAGGCAGTTCCCCAAGAACACTGTGTAGCTTTTCATAAACAAAGCAGGCATCGTCCCTAATATAGAACAGCAACCTCATCGCCCATCACGTTCAGCTCATCTAACTGTCTCAAGCCCACAAACCCTTTATAAGGTCTATGAATGATTCACAAATAATTCATAAGCAACTGAAAGTAGCCCCACTAACATAACATGGATAGTTCAGCAAAATGACACATTTACATATTGAAATCTCTACCTTAATCATACTTAGAAATGAGTCTGTCTGGTCTCAGTCTTTTCTATTTAGATAGGTCTCTATGGGCTGGAGGAACTCCATGCATTATAACGATATTGGGGATACTGGTCCCTTTGGGATAAGGAACCACCCTCCATTTAATATGATCAGTTTTTTAATTTACATTTATTTTTGATGATATTTCCTCCTTGCCTCCTTCTTACAGCTCCCTTTTTACACATCTTTCATTTTGAGGATAATATTTTCTTCTTCTTTTGTCTGGACAGTCTCGATTTGCAACATAAAGACACAATGAAATGAATAATGAAACAATTACCAAGTACCAGAACATTTGTTCCGTACAATTTCCCAATTAAAATATAATTGTTGTTGTTTTTTTAAATGGGGTTTTATCCTGTACCAGTTCACTGAGAGTCAACACTCACTTAGGTGAAAAGGAATGTGTCAAAGTTTTTTTATTTTATTCTTGGGTGTGTTCAGTGTTCCAAAGTCCCGCTACTCTCATGCCAAGTGCCTGATTAACAGTCCCCTGTGGAAGTCCCCTGTTACACCTTGTTAATCCTGATCTGCCCAGATCAACTTGCACTTTCACATGCCAAAAATCAAGACCGTATGACAGAACACTGCTATTGAGCCTTTATTTTTTAGATAATTGATCTATTAACCGTGCCAAACATACAGTATTGTTAGGATATTATTTAAAACATTTGGCATTTATGGGAAGCTAAGAGATAATTTACTCTCTGGGAGTGCTGTTTGTTTTTATAGAGTCTGTGTCATCATAGCCAGTGCTCATTTCCAAAGAACACTTCTTCATTCTAAATGTATGTTACAAATCATCCTAAACTAAATTAAGTGAGCTACACATACATATCGGGAAGATTTGAGCATGATATTTGAAACATGCTAACTTGAGGAATATTGACATGAATGTTTTTGGACAGTCACCAAATGCATTCCCGGAAACAAAACAAAAGCATGGATTGCTGTCTCCCCTTTTCTGAAGACTGCTTCCAGGGTAAGGAAACCATAATGCAATTTAGTCATTTGGGTGAACTGTCCTTTTAAAACTGCGTTAGCTGTCAGCTACATAGTAAAACGAATAAAAACCATATTATGGTACACAAAATATATTAAGGTTCTCTTTTTGATAGGTTCATGATTGGAACATACACCACTGCTCAAACGTTTGGGGTCACTTAGACATTTCTAAGTGACCCCAAACGTTGTCCCTTAAAATAACATCAAATTGATCAGAAATACAGTGTAGACATGGTTAATATTGTAAATTACTATTGTAGCTGGAAACGGCTGATTTTTAATGGAATATCTACGTAGGCGTACAGAGGCCCATTATCAGCAACCATCACTCCTGTGTTCCAATGGCACGTTGTGTTAGCTAATCCAAGTTTATAATTTTAAAAGGCTAATTGATCATTAGAAAACCCTTTTGCAATTATGTTAGCACAGCTGAAAACTGCTGTTCTGAAGCAATAAAACTGGCCTTCTTTAGACTAGTTGATTATCTGGCGCATCGGCATTTGTGGGTTAGAATCAAAGCACTTTCTTCTGAAACTCATCAGTCTATTCTTGTTTTGAGAAATTAAGCCTATACCATGCAAGAAATGTCCAAGAAACTGAAGATCTCGAACAACGCTGTGTACTACTCCCTTCACAGAACAGCGCAAACTGGCTCTAACTAGAATAGAAAGAGGAGTGGGAGGCCCTGGTGCACAACTGAGCAAGAGGACAAGTACATTAGAGTGTCTAGTTTGAGAAACAGATGCCTCACAAGTCGACTCCGGGATGCTGGCCTTCTAGGCAGAGTACCTCTGTCCAGTGTCTGTGTTCTTTTGACCATCTTAGTCTTTTCTTTTTATTGGCCAGTCTGAGATATGGCCTTTTCTTTGGAACTCTGCCTAGATGGCCAGCATCCCGGAATCGCCTCTTCACTGTTGACGTTGAGACCGGTGTCTTGTTATTTTATGGACAAAAATGTGCTTTCTTTCAAAAACAAGGACATTTCTAAGTGACCCCAAACTTTAAAACGGTAGTGTATATACTGTTGAGATTGAGAGTGATTGTTTTAGGACTGGCCTGTAACAGTTTACCCTGGAGCTGATCATATGACAGTAATTGCCCTTGCAGTACCTGTCATTTCAAACAGTTGCAATAATTGATTGATGAATGTGGGAAAATAAGGTGCAAAACCATGTGTCTTAACGTGATCAGTAAGTGGGATGTGTTTATGATGAACGAGTCATTTTCCTCCTGAGTCACCATTCAAGGTTTGAAAATCTCACAGTTTTCTGCTCCCACAAGTCATCTTTATTAGTGAATCTCATTCCAACATGAGTGCACCAGATATGAATTCCTGAAGTACCACTTTGATATCAAACAATTATAGAACTTGATATAAAATAGCACGTGGCATATAAGAAAAAAACGTACTCCAGTACAGCATGTGTATGTATGTGTACATTTGAAAGTCACAGGCACTGATTCACTGTTCATACTCATTCACAGCGTATTCTTATTTGTCTTTGGGTTGGAATGTTTGCTGACTTGACACAATGTCACTTGAAATGATTGTGTTGATGTTTCCTATCAAGTCCTTACTTGTGTATAAGGAAGGCGGGCCCGATAAAAGTATTTCAAAAGGTTTGATATCTGCACAAACTGTTAAACATGTTCCTTCTGTTCGAACCATAAGGCCTTTCAATACTGATCAAATAGAGGAGCACATTCATCTGTTGCTGTGATAACACCTTCACACCCATGCCCAGGGTATGTGGCAGGTAGCTTAACGGTTAAGAGCACTTGGCCATTAACCCACAGGGTTGCTGGTTTGACTCCCCGAGCCGTCTAGGTGGGCCCTTGCGCAAGGCACTTAACCCTAATTGATCCTGTTAGTCACTCTGGATCAGAGTGTTTGCTAAATAATGGATAAGGAGAGATCTGTTCTTGAGAAACATTATGTCTCCAGATTTTATTTGAATACAGACAAATGTTTTTCTCCTAATTTCATGTAAAACATTTAAAGTCTTGTTTTTGTTGTTTTTTCAGGTGTTTGTCAAAGCAATATTATTATGACTTTTATGTTAGCAGTTCTGCTTTTGAAAACAGAAAAAACAAGTTATATGCCTCTACAAATGTAGGCTCACTATCCGTGCATCATAAAAGATGTAAGTCAATACATGTGGTGTGTTGATTCTCAGCTCTTGGTTCTTTTCCCACATTTATCTGCAGGCCCAGTTGGTTAGCAAACGTTCTCAACCGAGTTGTGATCATCTGCATGTGGGCTTGTTAGGAAAAGAGCATGCAGAGCAATGTTCTCTGCAAAGTCAAGATCCTCAAGCTCTGGGAATGGAGTCCTATCCTATCCTAATGCACCAGTCAATAGCAACCATTAAGAGAATGGGTGAGAGAACACATACTTGGGGTACACCACAGATGACGGTGAACCCGTCTGTTCTAGGGTTGTTAACGAGAATGGCAAATTCAAATTCCCTGTAGAAGTAGCTAACGAGTAACACGTTTGTGGGGGATGCCATGAGAGGTCTTTCCAAATGCTGTTTCTGAGCACACTGTCGAAGGCATTTCTGAAGTAGATCAAGATGAGGTATAAAGTGACTTTCTATTCCAGGCATAATGTGGTCCATGCAGCCACTCCCTTTTTTCTGTGAAAACAACTAACCAGATAGGACTAGTCCATAGGGATTGTGCCCCAAGATAAACTCCCCTATGTTTTCAAACCGGTCTGTCAGTGCCTTTCGATGCAATTTCAGGGGTCGTTCTTGAACATCTCAGCATGGTTAGTGTCAATTCCTTGCCTTTTGACCAGTCCTTAGGTATTGACAAGTCGTCATTGTAAATCAGAATGTATTCTTAATTAATTTACCTGTGTAAATAAAGGTAAATGATTGTCCCTAGATGAATTCCTCAATGTTTCGAACAGGTCTGTACCGAACAGTGTTTGTTCCTTTTGAGAAATGTGTGGGTCAGCAAGGCCATACATGTTTGTTCCAAAAAAATTGGCCAGACTAGCACACCTGTGCTCTACCTTTCAGAAAGTGTGCCCTCTAGCACCAGGAAGCCAGAGCAGGGAGAGAAGAGAGGTGCTGCACCATACACGCCACTGTGACACCTGCAATTCTAATTCTGTCTTGAGAGCTCCCCTCCACTTTGGGGCTGCAAACTCCAAACTCCATATATGTGCTGGTGCCACCCCTTTTACTATTATTATTGCATTGTGTCAAAAATCTAGATTTTCCGACACTCTGCTGTTTTAGTTCCAGACCTACTACCCAGTTCTCTTTAGTCCTTACAGACCTTTTAAGCCTCTGGCCAATAACTTGCTTGGTCTTGGTGTCATAGTGATACAAATCTTCACTACTTTGTACAATTATTTTTTTATGTGGCTTGTCCCTTCTCCTTTAAACAAGCTGATTTTATTTTTGGCCTGGTCCAAGTGTAATTTATATTTTACTCCTAGGTTTTTGGGTATGTGGTGGGTAAAATAAAAAAATCCTGTTTTTCGATCTTGGATTTTTCTCATTTGAAGTCTGATCTTTGCAGCGATGAGGTGTTTGTTGCTGTATGTGTTCCCTTGTAAGCTCATGTGTCCAGTAGAGGTCTTTTCCATTTGCCATTAGGCCTAATCATCCACAGTACATATTTTCCCAACAAGTCCCGGTATAATTGTGTCCTGACATATTGCTCTTTGAAGACTAGGGATGTTTGAGGGCAACTTTTACATTCCCAGTGTTGCAAGAGGGCAAGTCTGAGCATGAGATGTGCTCATTGCTATTGCATTACCAATATAATGTGTTGATGTAAGATTTTTTTCACAGATCATTTCTCCCAGTAGATGAATATGCAGGTTGGTCTGAACCTGTCTGAATGTATCTCTTTTTCCTTTTATCATTGTAAGGACATTATTCCTCGAAGGTTGATCGCTTGTCCATTTGTACCTTAATGATATACAGTCGGGTACGTAATTATTGGCACCCTTGATAAAGGTGAGCAAAAAAGACTATAAAATAAACATAAAATATTTAATGAGATTGGAGAACATATTTGGAGGGGTCTTAGACCATTCCTCCATACAGACTCTTTCCAGATCCTTGATATCCTTCATCTGTGCTTATGGACTGCCCTCTTCAGTTCAAACCACAGGTTTTCAATGGGTTTCAAGTCCGAAAGACTGAGATGGCCATTGCAAAATGTTGATTTAGTGGTCAGTTAACCATTTCTTTGTAGATTTTGATTATTGCTTGTGGTTATTGTCTTGCTGGAAGGTCCACTTGCGATCAGGTGTCAGCTTTTTGGTAGGTTTTTGGTAAAAATGTCCTGGTACTTGGTAAAGTTCATGATACAGTTGACCTTAAAGGGGTAATCAGCAGTCGCATTGTCCATTTTTGGACTTCCTTATGAATGAAATGTTCATATTGATTCTTGAAGAACATCATTCATTTTATTTAACTAGGCAAATCAGTTAAGAACAACATTTGAATTAGAATGACAGCCTGCGAACAGTAGGTTATCTGATTTGTTCAGGGGCAGAACAACATATATTTTTTTACCTTGTCAGCTAACCACTAGGCTACCTGCCGCCCCATCAATATGAAATAGGAGGAGATGGGAGATAAACTCTTTCAAGTTGCTTTCTCAACCATCCCCTTTCACTTTGTTCATTACTAGAGTTTTAAAATGTGTTGATGCATCAGCTTTTGTCAGGCCCAAATGAGTTAAAGAAGATGGCCTGACAACTTTTATTAATGCACAACACACCCTCCAAAATGTATGCTTTACACCTGCAGAAAATACTCATTTATTACTCCACAACTATACAGTCATTTATTTCAAGCATATGAAATCCAAGGCATAGAATTACATTTGCTACACCGGAGACTTTGCATTATAGAATTATTACTTCCAAGATCACTTGTAAAAAATTACTCCTTAAAAAAGAGTGGCGAATGTAAGATAGTTTTCCTGCAGGCAATGACCAAAATCACCCTCTTTGGTCTCATGGGTGGAATGTTATTCATATTTGTCATTATTTATTATACAATTAAGAATATTTTTTTTGATCCAGTGTTTCTATGTCAAACAGTTTTGTTATATTTCAGTCTTCTGTGATGTATATAAAGTGTAATATTGGGATGCAAACTCAACATTTTATACATTTCAACTCTATATCTGACATGGTACAGGTGTCTTCTTCTTTTTTCTAAGCCCATAACCATGTGTGTGGGGTGTATACTTTTGTTTCAAAGTACATTTGTTTAAGGCTACCTTGAAATACTCCGTGTGACCTTGATTTAGCGCACTTCAGTAAAATGATTTATTAAACAAGGTTTCACAGCAAGTTCAATGTTATAGTAAAATCACAAAATGTTACTCTGTAAGCCTACGATGGCCCTAAGGGGCCAACCATAAAAGCACTAACTGAAGGGGATGATGGATTTACCTGATCTCAGGCTAATAGTAATCTCATCCATGGCACGTTCCATGGCAGAGAATGGATTTGGGTTTTCCCCCATCTCTCAAAGCTATAAGAGGAGAAATATACCTGTTTATTCATACAGGTCCATTTACCATTTATCTCGCTTCTGAGGTCATAACAATACAATTATCACCAATGAGTCACCATTGAGACCAATATCTATTTTAAAACGGAACCCTGCATACACACAAGTTACAAAATAAACTTAAAACACAATAGAATAGAATACAAATATTCAAGGAAAACAATCACATTCCTCAGCAAGGAGGTCCCTAAACAAGATTTTGAACTGCCCAAGAGGCACCAGAATCTGCATTTGTAGGGAACTCTAATTGTTCCATACATGGTGTGCAAGTAAGCTAAAAGCAGATGTACCTAACTCTGAGGAGGCCGAAAGGGTTTCCAGAGTTAGTCATTCCTGAGAACGGGTATGGTAACTCGTACTCGTACGGTTATTCATGATGTTAGGATTTATAGATAAAAGACAGCAATGGATCGACCTATGTGATTTCAAAGAGGGCCGGCCTACATTCTGGTAAAGAATGCAGTGGTGTGAACCTTTCACCTGTAGTAAAATGTGGTGCGATATGGTAATGGAGCAAGAGAGAGAGATCCCAACCATTATAACATGGATAGATCATCCAGTATGAGAAGTTGAGGATACCAACCAAAGCTAGAGAAAAGCAAACATACACTCTTAGAAAAAATGTGTTACCTAAAGCCATAAAGGGTTGTTTGACTTGTCCCTGTAGCATAGCCCTTTTTCGTTGCAGGTAGAACCTTTTCATTTAAGCATTTTTCATCTTCAGATGAAAAAAGGTTTCTTGTTGAATCCTACCTGTCCTCAAAGAACCCCTTTAGAAACCTTTTGTCTAATATTTTTCAAGGAGCAAGTACACAAATCACATTCTCAACATTTTCTCTTCCAGCCTACAACTAACTCAATACTTCTTGTGAAATTGTTCTGAGGTTTCATCTTCATGACTGGCACTGTGCCGGTTCTTTTAAACTGGCAGCCATAGCTCATGTCCCGGCCTCAGTCTCAGGGCAGCTGTGCAGGCATGTTGGAGCATCTCACATTAAAGGTGCAGTATTCTTAAGAGGGTACAGGATATACACTGGCAGCATTAGTTGATAGCATCAAGCATCCCTTGATAGTTCAGCACTAATGCCATATCGTCCTAACATTGCTGTCATCTTTTTTTCTTAAGTACTATAAAGCAATGCAATCACAAACAGAAAGAGGCTACAAGGTAGGTCACGACCCTGTCTCCTCAGATCCACTACATCATCCTAAGGGCGTTAATACATGTTATAACAGATATAAGAGGTTGATGGCCTGATGGAGCACGTTGTCATTGGCGATCGATTTTCAAGATGTGCAAAATATATTTTTCCTTTGACAGATAAGACTGATTGTGGTTCCCTTGATGATTTAGTTCAACTTTCAAACACTTTTATTATGCCCCACTGCTAGCTGTGTTTCATATCGTACATCATTTGGATAAGATAAAGATATCATTTTCTGTTTTATCCTCAACTGAAAATCATAATGTTCTGGAATAGTTGTATTCAGTGCCTATCCTATGAGGCCTTAGAACTGTCAGCTCTGTCCACTCTGAGATGTATTCGTATCCTATTAAAGATATATTGAGTCATGGCATTAAAATGAATTTATAAGTAAACTTTAATTAAAAATAAACAGAAACAGTAGAGGTTTGACAATTATTGACATAATATGTTTGACATAATACATTTTGAAGCCTCAGACGCTTCAGGATTTCTCAATACTGTAATGTTACATGGCTTTTTCATGTATTTTTTACATTGAACATACTACACATAACACTTCTGTATGCAACATTTCTCCAAACATAAACCAATAAACTGAAAGAACACAAGAGCACAGTCTCGCTGGACCTCAAACCTGCAGTAGTTGGTGTGCTTCAGGTGGGTGTGGCAGGTGGGTTGCAGAGCCCAGTCTTTGTCTGTTTCGGAGGAGGGGACCCTACAGGGGAGACACTGATGGGACAGCCAGATAAACAGAGAACCATGGGCTTTCCCACTTCTGTACCATAGTTAACTGACAGCCATAACTTCCAACTTCTGCTTCAAAAAATAACAGCAAGAGAGAGCAAGGCAACAGGAAATGAGAGGAGGTTTTCATGTTTTATGCCAAATACTCTTCAAAGCAGACCCTGGATAAATACAGATATGGGTTGATTTAACTGCCTTTCATTTTATAGTATCTATAGTACATGACAGCAGTTATTTTATGACGGCAGTTATTTTTCAGGAAAGTGTTTGTTTAGTAAATATTAGAACTAGTAAAACTACAAAACTGTTCCCTTTTTCATCACGGGTTGATTTAACAATTGAATGACTTTAGGAAATTATTTCAAATATTTGAATAGACATCTCAAGAGTAACTACTTTTAAAACAACTGTATTCGATTATGGCTGTCAGAAAGGAGGTACTTAAAATAAATAAATACCTTACAAGTCATTTAAATAAAAAATACATTTAAACTTTTAGCATGATTCGGGACATATCAATCAAGGCCTGTCTTTCAGTTAAAGCATCTATAATACATGACAGCAGTTATTTTTCAGCAAAACATTTGTTCAGTAAATATTAGAACTAGTAAAACTACACTGTCCCCTTTTTCATCATGAAAAAAGCTATTCACAGTACTTAAATGTACATTACAACATAAAGGATAGTATAACTACAAACATACTCTATATTAACCTGAATTCTGAGCAATAGAAATATAATGGGTACCAACATAACACATTCATTAGCATTGTGTAAGCATTTCATTAATGCTTACGACTGGCTGCAACACTGATATATCTTAGACACCGGGGATGAAGATTGAGGAACTGTTCACATATGTGTATTTGTCATCCTGATCTTGGTCCTCCAGAAGTTTCTCCAGAGGGTTGGGTTCTTCAGCCCCAGCAGGGTGCTGCTCCAGGGGCTGGGGCTGAGGGTCCTGCTGGGGCATGGTGGGGGTCACTGGCATGGACATCGGAAGCAGCTGAGACCCAGCCAGAGTGGCAGGGTGAGAGGCAAACTGCACACCTGATGAAGGGATGGTGGTTAGCGGCTGGGCCCACGGGATATAAGTCAGCACCGAGTCCTGGAGGTCCACTTGTGGTAGGGCTGTGGATGTTGGTGCTAGGGTCTGGACCAACAACAGTGGATGTGTTAGTAGTCAAAACCCAGTTGTGTTACAACTTGTTTGTACAGGTAAATGTGTATTGCCCTATGCTCTGTGGACAAGATGCAATGTTTACAGAGTTGACGCTTTATTCAGTTGGCACATGATCAAGATTTGTTGCTCTTTCACTCACCCCGAAGTTGGTAAAGAGAGGCGTGTGTGTGTAGGTGAGCATGGAGGATGGGCCCACCACGGTGTAGCTGGGACACATGGGCTGCATGTACGTGTCAGTGGTGAGGGGCAGGGTGGTGGTGGTTGAGGTGGTGGGGTCATGCTGCTGGAGGTACTCTGGGTAAGACCAATGGTTCATGGGCTGGAGAGCAGTAGCTGCAGGCTGGGCTATCCAACCTGCACAGAGGCCGACATCATTGACTGTGGAGGAGTCACTGGATAGGCTACTAGCCACTTCAAACCCGGAAGTCCCTATGTGGATATCATAATGGGTTAGCACTAGTAGCCAATAGTAACATACAGCTTTAAACTGACCATCCAAAGTAATGATGGGAATATATACTCCAATTCACTTACCAAGCTGTGCATATGAAGGCAAGTTGTTGTTTAGTACCCCAACCTGTGAAAAATATATAATGATAAATCTATCTGAAGGAAAGGAATCTAAATTAACTCCAAAAGCCTTTATTATTCAAGCTGACTTAGAATGGTATTTGAGCTGTAAAGCGTAGGATTTTACAATCAAATGCTGTATGTACATTACCAATGGTAAACCCCAGGTGTACATGTGGTGAGTGATCTGAATCTTTTTAAATGCCAACATCATTTAAACAGTAGCTACAAATCCACTGGCTTATAAGGTCATGTTCCTAAACTCTGTGTGTGTAGAACAATGTATTAACTTTTATTACTTCACACTCCAATAATGAGTCAATTATATCCATTGGTGTGTGTGTGTGTGTGTGTGTGTGTGTGTGTGTGTGTGTGTGTGTGTGTGTGTGTGTGTGTGTGCGTGCGTGCGTGCGTGTGTGTAGAACAATGTATTAACTTTTATTACTTCACACTCCAATAATGAGTCAATTATATCCATTGGTGTGTGTGTGTGTGTGTGTGTGTGTGTGTGTGTGTGTGTCTGTGTGTGTGTGTGTGTGTGCGCGCGTGTGTGTGTATGTGTGTGTGTGTGTGTGTGTGCCTGTGTGTGAGACTTATATGGAAGTAGAAAGGAAACAGTGGAATGGCAGGAGAGTTCTAGAACAGGAGACATTTAAATTGAATCCAGGCATACACATTCACTTGCCAAGCTGGAGAACTACATTGTATACTGTATATTATAAACTGGGTGGTTAGAGACCTGAATGCTGATTGGCTGATATACCACACCCCCTCATTAATTACTGCTTAATTGTTGTTGCAAAAGGTGTGTCATATTTTCTATGACATATTCATCTTTAACCTAATTTTGCGTTTATCTTCTTTTAAAGACAAATACTACACATTTAGTCAAAAAAACTGAACTCAGTCCAACTTCTTCTACTGATCTGCTGAACCTTTCCCTGAACCTCTGAGAACCTCTGTAATACAGTCCATTTAGTTGGCTATCCCTTATTTTTTTAACAGGCCCTCTACCTTTCCATCTCATCAGGGCCTGCGTGTTTGGAGTGTAGTGTTGAGAATGCCTTACTGTGTGTGTGTTGTGTGTTGTCAGAGGTAATTCATAGGTTGGTAAGAGGGCTCCTTGGCTCCTTGAGTTGATTTGCATAGGCCCCGTGCCCAGCCCTGCAGCCATGTTGTAACTGTCATGGAAAAACACCTGTATTAAATAAGGATAAAATCCCCTTTATCTACCCTGCCGTGGAATCTGATCTAATCTTCTCTAGGCTCCTTTCAGTTGACGTTGTGCATGTCCAGCCCAACGAAAGGTCTTCTCTCTCGTTTTTAGGGCATTTTGTAAAGACAAGAAAAAATGCTAAAGATTCTGGTTGACGCCTTAGGTTGACAATTTAGGTTGACACTTATCGAAAATGTTTCAGATGGCATTCCTGTGGCTTCGCTGACTTGGTCTCTGTTCTCTTTTGTCTCCTACTCTGTCTTGTTCAATCCTCTATTATAGGATGACAGGCTCACACTCATTTCATAGTTCTTGTTATATTTCCCTCACCGCTCTAGGGGGCACTGTTTTGGCATTGTGGAGAAGCAGTCCTCGTTTCCTCCTCAGCAACTCTTTGACTGGGTCTCGGACTCGCACTCCTTGGTATGGCTTTTCATCAGGCTGCCCTGAGGAAGGAGCTATAGAGCCAATCACAGAAAGGAGAAACTGGCAGTTAGCTTATATCTGTGTTCGTAAGGGTTAAGTCTGCAACTACAGAACTCTATTATTCATTGATTGCTCTTTAAAGATGTAACAAGGAGGTTCAGTTGCTTATTGTTTGCCTCATGGTTGTGGTAGGGAGTTGTGTCCCTTTCTGACCTGAGGTCATTTCAAGACAATATCTCTGTCCATTTAGGAGACACCTTTTGGCTCGAGAGCACCCACAGAAGCAAAAGGTTCTGTTAAAACTCTTTAAGAAGAGGTATCATAGATGTGATTCGCACCACCGATAGTGGTTCTGATTGCATATGTGGACAGGAAGGAACATAAGAGAAACAAAAGAAGAAGCTCAAGCTCAAGTGTGCTACACCCAGCAATCTTATGTCTGTAGGTCTCTAAGAGAGACCGAAACACCTCGGACATTCTGCAAGTTCTAGCTTGAAATGAAACTGGACCTGAGTGTGGGGACCTCTTTAAGTAGGCCAAGTTGGAATTTGAAACGCACTTCTATTGTGAAACAAATCTTTTCAACAACATGAGAACAGCACATACTCACATGCTATATAAACTGTCATCTTTTTACAGACAAATTATTTGTCAATTTGATAGACTAGAGTAGGCTATAGATAATTTCATGTTGATACATTCAAATAGAGGGAGGCATTTTACCATAGACATGTCGTTAATGACAACGCATTCAGACGTTTATAACTAAGCGTGAATGAAAAATACTTGCGAGACGTACATTTTGAGCAGCTTTGTTGTCATTGTTGAAAAGGATATTTTGGAAGTTGAATTGCTACCACTTCACTTCTATTACCTTTGTCAACTCCCACTTAATGAATTTGTTTTTGAATGAATCATCTTCTCTTAATGATATGTGCCAGTAGATATTTAATGCACATTGATTATAACCTTGACTCACTATCGGACAAACTCCCTGTTCTTTCTCAGTAAATGAATTAATCAATTAATCACTCAACTAAGCTAAGGCATCTGCAGATGAACTCAATTGCTTATATTTTAGTGAGGGAGAAATCAATGGTCTTTAGGCTCATGAAATTGGTCCATAGAAATGTTCCTTATTTAATACAAATTTGGTTGACTAAGGAAAGGAATATCATATTGTGTATTTAACTTGTACATTTCACCAGGTTTGAATATTTTTTATAAAAAACTCTGTCTTTAAAAATGACTGTCACATACAATAAGACACTGCTTGTCTGTGCACACGTGTGTGACCAAGGTGTGTGAAATCGTGGGAACCGGTTTCTGTTGTCAGGTGTCTCGAGACTGATGATGATCTACAATGCAGAGGTGGAGGCCCTATGGTTTCAGATACTGGCGTTCTGGCTCAGATCTGGCTGTGTTGTTAGCTGGAGTGGAGTCCTGCCACTTCCCTCACCAGATCTAAATCTATATCAGATTGATTTACCCCCCCCCCCCCCCCCCAGCAATGGAACAGTCAGCTGATTGAACTTTCTACCCAAATAACAACTTTAAATGACCTTCACATTATTATTCAACTCTATAAGGCACAATTACTAGCAGACATTACAGCCCTTAGGTGAAAGTCTGTGTGCATGTGTGTGTGCGTATGTGCGCTCCTGAGCCATCGAGAGTAACTAATATGTTGTCACATGGCCAACAACTGAGATAAGGGACTTCCAAGGAAAACCGGGGTGGCTGGACCATTGTTTGCATACTGAGGTGTGGAATGTTGTGGCCTAGTAATTAATGTCAGCAGCCACTCTGGCTCACTCGATCAAAAATGTACTGGAAATTCACCTTGAAGTGTACCGTTGTGGGGGGAAAACAGCCTGCTTTTCCCTTTGTTGATCACAAATAAGCCTTTTTTAAATTACTTGTAAAATCAACCAGACAAAATTAATTGGGTGGAAAACGGTTTCGTCGTAAAGGATTTGAAAAACGGCGCCATTGTCTGTTCTTACAGTAAATGCTCCTTTCGTCTTATCTCTAGCAAATAGATTGTGCTATATTTCACAAAGCTTCATTGAAAATAAGGTAGTGCCGCTTGACTTCTTATCCTTGAACATGCAAAGAATGCTTTTCCCTCTGTAATGTACAGTACAGCCCCCATTCCTACATATCACTCAACGCTGCACTAAATGTCCTCCTACATTTACACTTAAATTACTGTGGTGCAAAAGACTGTAACTCCTCCCAGTGTAGTAGATTATTCTGAATGTGTTACTTCACCTGGAGCAGGATCAATGAGTTAGCCAGCTAACGTTCCTAAATATTCTGAAACAACATCATATTTCTGAATTGTATCTTTTTTTTCAACTTAACTACAGTAAGAAGTTGTTGTTTCATCCAAACAATGACACTTTATTAAATAACCAGCTAATGAACTTACAGTAAAACTTTAGGCAAGTCAAAAGATGAGCACAATCTTAAAATGTCAACTATCCCTTTAATTACACTAAGTGTGTCTGTACTGCAGGCAGGCAGCCCTCGTGCAGCCTCTGAGAAAGCTGTAGGCTCTGACAAGCAGTAACCACATGTATAACATGCATGTCAGTGGGAAAGGAAGCTAGAGCACAAAAGGATTACTCAGAGGTCATACCGTTACAACCAGTCAATGGAAGGTAAAGCATGAGCTATAACACTATGAAACTGAATAAAATGTTTCTTTTTTTTGGAGGACCTTAGTATTTTTATTTTCTATAATGCATTATTATATTCCACTACCTATGGGTGAATATAAACTCTCAATGTAACTGGAGCGACCAGAAGCTGTACAAATGGACATTCGTTTGAGCGGAGTGTGAGGGAATTATGTTGAAGGCGGTGTCCACATTTAGTATGAAAATGAGCAGTTAAAACTACGTATTTAATTGACATGAAACACATGAAGATCCAAGAGAACTTGAAAAAGAATGACGAATTCAGTCCTCGTCTTCATGAACACAATGACACGCGCACGCCGAACGCACTTAGACACACACAAGATTCCAAGCTGTACAAAAGAGGAAGCAATGCAGCTGTGATGTTTTACAGTGGTGTGGTGTTTGGGCTGTTTTGCATATCAAGATTATAGCCAACCTCCAAATGATTGTCTTCCTCTTTCCAAACATAAAACTTTCTCCAGTGATGACAACATTGCTTTTAGCCCTTTCACTGCATGTCGATATGCTGAAGTAGAAAGTTACTCTAGTTAAAATTGTGGATTGCAAGTTAGGATTTGGTTCAAAGAGCTACTTTAACACCATCCCTGTCGCAGATTAATGAATGTAAAAATCCCTCTGTCCAAACAAAGACCTAATCTTCTATTCCTTTTATGTTGGTCTAAGTCTTACGGCTCCTCGTGTGTTGTTGCTTTATAACGACTTTCTAAGTAAAAAAAAACAAACACTGTAAATCATCTTAACCATGACACTAGGGTGAAAAAAGGTGACGAGGCTTGGAGGAAACTATCCATCAAGACTGGCCTGAAACATGTCACCACACAACTTGAACGGTTTACTGAATACTGAATAGTAAATCCTTTTTCTGTAAGGGATGGTGTATCAATTACGACCCTCAACCTCTGACCCCAACTTTTGACCCGCAATGACAATGTGCAAAATACTAATTCACGTGCCATAGTTTTCAGTGTTGTTGTCTTGTAGGAATCATATGGACATTTCCACAGCAACCCCTTACAGTACATATTGTAGAATGACTGGTTAGTTGGAGGAGGTAGGCTACTTGACACTGAGTCATCTGCTATTACTGTCCCTGCAATAAGATGTTGGCATACCATAGTCAAACATCTAAATGATTCTGTTTGGCAATGTTTGATCACATTGATGAGGTAAAAATATAATGTTTTGGAACATAGCACAACGTTTGTGTCAACGTTTCTAATTTCTATTTAGATTCAATTTTGAAAAGGATCATGTACTTACATTTCTTCCAGTGCATGCTCTATGGCTTTCAGATATCTCAAGCTCTGAGTAATTTGTTGAATTGCTTGACTTTTCTTAATAGGATGTGAGTTTGACACAGAACCATAGTGAGTGATGGGCTTCAGTGACTTGCTTTATAACAGCCGCTACACAACCTCAAGTGATGTCACATCTCTTCCAACCACAGGTTTCTCTGAGTGGTCCCAGTCTCACCAACGTTCCACTGACATTGACTGAGAGCTTGACTACTACACTCTTTTACACTCTAAACACGGCTGTCAGTGTCCACAAAGATCCAGTAAATGACTTGAATGATACCAATACAAGGACTAAGGAATTTGCAATATTTTTTTAAATTATCCACACAATTCAAATAGTGACTTTTGATAGTTACTACTTTCTTTACATTCTTTAAATTCAAACCAGATTACAACAGAGTAAGTGTTGCTGCACAGTCTTGTACATGAATCAGCTTCCCCCCTCGTAAAGCCTTCAGAAATGTTGATGCATGGGACAAAGAGAAAGATTTGCAGTTTTAT
The DNA here is from genome assembly GCF_034236695.1 of Oncorhynchus nerka. Taxonomy (NCBI): domain Eukaryota; kingdom Metazoa; phylum Chordata; class Actinopteri; order Salmoniformes; family Salmonidae; genus Oncorhynchus; species Oncorhynchus nerka. The sequence goes on from NW_027040483.1 coordinate 173,754, forward strand.
AGCTAATCTCATGCTATTCTACACATTTTGCCATGAGGCTGAGAGAAAATTTCCTGCAATTCTACACATTTAACCATCCATGAGGCTGAGAGAAATGTAGCATTTTTAAAGCTAATTTAAAGCAAACATAGGTGTGTTGACTGTGATGACGGGGGGGGGGGGGAATGTGTTGCTTTAAAGGGTCCGTCATACTAGTATGAGCTGTCTCGTTTGCTAATTGAGCAAATACAATGGCAATGGTGCATAAAGCCATAGAAGCAGTGAAATGTGCCTCAGATTAGGTTTATTAGGGGTGTGGCTTTAAGTTAGTTCTTATTGGCAACCCATCCTGTGAGAGTGAATGTCATTCAAGTTCATCTGTTCTGCTATATTTCATCAAATCTGGTTAATCCAGTGCCCTGCTTGCTATGAATTCTATCTGATGGTGTTTGCATGTTTAGGTAAAAAGACAAATAATGTCCCGTTTGGAACACTGACGAGTAAAGATTTCTTCTTTGTAGCCGCCACACCAAATTAGCATAGAGCACATCTGCACAAATCTGATGCCTAAATTAAGCCTTTCAAAACCAACCCTGAAACTGAACTAAGCAAGTCTACTAGATATATCAGGAAATGCATAGGAAACACCTGCATATACTTAGAGGTTGACTGACCACCAACGCAGTACGAGACCTCATGTTCCCTTTCTTAGCAGTTTGTTCTCTCAAAAATGTGATGATTAATCTTACAATGTCTGCACCCATCAGCATTATCTTCATTTGGGAGTTCTTATTTTTTCTATTTAAAGTCATGGAAAAAATAAGACAATTCAATTGCTCTATGCTAGACTAGTGAAAGCAGTGGCGTAAACCGATTTTCAATCATCTCTAATTTGTAGTAGAAAGTTACAATGCAACACTTTGCCTTCCAGCCCTCAAAAACTGATATATCAATAGGCTACACACGCAATAGTGTCCAAAAGACACATATAATCAACATTTCCAGGCTTTGAGATATCCATTGTAACCTTCATGGCATGTTACCAGTTGCTATAATTTTGACCAGAACATAATCAATAGATTGTAACTTACATTGTCATGGTGGGATAATTCTGTAGTTCCAGCTGGTCCTACATACTTGTCTAGGAGTTATCACTGTTCATTCTATTTTCTTCCCATGGCTTTTGAATGAGTGCACTGACTGATGCAAAGTATGGCTTCATTTAGATAGCTGATGCAAAGAAGCTGTTATATAGGGGTTTTCAAATGATCACAGAGGTGTTCTGTGGCTTTAAGCAAAATGAGTGTTTTGATTACAATAAACATTTATATTCACCATGATGTATTTTGAGGATTACTGAGTTGTAGCACTGACATTGTATCTCTCAGAAGTTGCTTTCTTTTTTCACAAAGGAAGATGCTCATTGGCCTCTTAGACTGACACGTGCAGTTAACTACCCAGACACGTGCACGCACGCACGGGCACACACACACACACACATGGGCACACACACACACACACACACACACACACACACACACACACACACACAACACACACACACACACACACACACACACACACACACGGGCACACACACACACACACGGGCACACACACGCACGCACACACTAACAATCAAAGAGCTGAAATGTCTTGAGTCAATAAGTATGAAACCCCTTTGTTATGGCAAGCCTAAATAAGTTCAGGAGTAAACATTTGCTTAACAAGTCACATAATAAGTTGCATGGACTCTGTGTGCAATAATACTGTTTAACATAATTTGTTTATGTCTACCTCATCTCTGTACCCCACCCCACACATGCAATTATCTGTAAGGTCCCTGAGTCGAGAAGTGAATTTCAAACACAGATTCAACCACAAAGACAAGGGAGGTTTTCCAATACTTTGCAAAGAAGGGCACCTATTGGTAGATGGGTGAAAATAAAATAAAAAGCAGACATTGAATGCCCCTTTGAGCATGGTGAGGTTATTAATTACACTTTGGATGGTGGATCAATACACCCAGTCACTACAAAGATACGGGCATCCTTCCTAACTTAGTTTCCAGAGAGGAAGGAAACCGTTCAGGGATTTCACCATTAGGCCAATGGTGACTTTAAAACAGTTACAGGGTTTAATGGCTGTGATAGGAGAAAACGGAGGATGGATCAACAACATTGTAGTTACTCCACAATACTAAACTAACTGACAGAGTGATAAGGGAGCATGATCAGAATAAAACTATTCCAAAACATGCATCCTGTTTGCAACAAGGCATTAAAGTAATACAACAAAAAAAAGGCAAATCCAATACAACACATTACCGAGTACCACTCTCCGGATTTTAAAGCATAGTGGTGGCTGCATCATGTTATGGGTATGCTTGAAATCGTTAAGGACTGAGGAGTTTTCAGGATAAAAAATAAATGGAATGGAGTTAAGCACAAGCAAAATCCTAGAGGAAAACCTGCTTCAGTCTGCTTTCCACCAGACACTGGTAGATTAATTCACCTTTCAGCAGGACAATAACGTAAAACACAAGACCAAATCTACACGGGACTTTCTTACCAAGAAGACAGTGAATGTTCCTGAGTGGCCGAGTTACAGCTTTGACTTAAATCTACTTGAAAATCTATGGCAATGATCAACAACCAATTTGACAGAGCTTGATACATTTTTTAAAAGAATAATGGGAAAATGTTGCACAATCCCAGGTGTTGAAAGCTCTTTGATACTTACCCAGAAAGACTTACAGCTGTAATCGCTGCCAAAGGGGCTTTTACAAAAAATGTACTCAGGGATGTGAATACTGATGAAAATTTGATATTTCTTCATTCATTTTTCAATATATTTTCTAAAATGTCTAAAGACATGTTTTCACTTCGTCATTATGGGGTATTGTGTGTTGATGGGTGAAAACCAAATATATTTAATATATTTTGAATTCAGGCTGTAACACAACAAATTGTGGAATACTGTAAGTTAAGGGGTATGAATACTTTCTGAAGGCACTGTAGCTATTGCTCCTGTGTAGGGATACTGAGGACAGAGAAAGTGTAACTTATCTTCCTGTATCTCTACTAGTCAATGTCAAGTCCATTTAACATGACATCTCGTCAGAAACACTGGGGTTTACACTCTGTAGGCCTAGGACAATGTACTTACTCCTCTCTCACATGTAAAGTCTAGATTTAGAAGTGCTCACACCCTCAACAAAGCAGAGGAGTTTACTGGAACTGATGGTTCATTATATGAACAATGGATTAATATACATTCTGAGAGAGAAATATGAATGAAACTTGGACAGCACTGCGTTTTTATTTTATTTTGATGGTATCAGAAATGAAGATGACATGGGAAAAGTATGAACCGAGAGGAAAATGGAACTCACACACACACCTCCTCTGTATGTCTCTCTCTCTCTCTCTCTCTCTTACCCACCATCTTAATCCCCGGTTCAGCCCCTGTCTCCATGTCACATGCACTCACTTGCTGGAAGGCAGTGAGGGGGTAACATGATGTTGCTGAGCTGAGAGGGAATTTCCTCAGGATGCCCCACAAGGTAAAGCTGATGTATCTGTTTCAGCCCAAAGGTTATAAAGTTATAGTCAAGGTCATTGGTGGAAGTGTAAACTGTATTAGGGGCTTTAAACATATAATAACAGGTAGTTGAGCCAATCTAAATTTGGTAAGCAACATCGGTATGATCTCTTTTCTCCATACGACCACAAGGAGGCAACAAAAGCACCCAAATGAACGATCAATCTTGGAATAAAAATGAGTGACTGTCTCTACCATAAAATATTAATATATGTATTTATATACTGAATTGAAGTACTCTATGAGGGTACATTCCCAAATTCAGTGGCATCAGGATTCAATGTGTACGATGTGTATTGATGAACATATCTGATCAAGATAGTACATCTGTCTACTCAGGAGGCAATGAATGAGATAATACTGACATATTTTTGTAGATGGAACGAAGTGTATGTGTGTATGTATGCATGTACTGTATGTGTGTGTGTGTGCACATGTTTGTGAAGTGTGAGGGCAGTATCGATGAGATTACCCAGAGCAGTGTTTGTGTGTGTGTGTGTGCGTGTGTGTGTGTGTGTGTGTGTGTGTGTGTGTGTGTGTGTGCCAGGCCAAGTGAGGGCTGTGCTAGTTCTTACGGCCTGTGTGTACATGCCACCTCTCCAGAGAGCTGCAGCAGGCCAGGACCTGCTAAAACAAACACAAGCTGTCTGCTCCAGGGGCTGTGCATTTACACTTCTACTCGACACTCAACCCCACTGCCATGGGATCAACAAGTCTAGGGTCTAACACAGGTGAGGATATAAGGCACTACATAGCCCCTCGCATATCTCCAGGAGCAAAATGTGGGTTACTTCGGACGTCTTGAAAGAATCACTTAGTAAAGTTTATAGAAATGCTTGCACAGCTGATAGTCTTTGTACAATGGTCAACAACAGGAGATTTGGGATGGAATATGTCAATAGATCCTTAGTTTTGGTCTTCAACTATCCCGGTTCTTCCAAGCGTGGGAAGGATATACTTTAGGTCTGAGTGAGTAAATGAGTAGCAAATACAGAAAAAAGGGTTCTAAGGAACCTGTTCTGCAGGAAGTAAGTTGATATCAATCAATATACAGTACATATTCTGATAGTTATCTGTACAATTTAGTTAAGAAACACAGCTGTAAAACTATTCCTACAAGTATCTACACCACAAGACCAAAAGTATGTGGAAACCTGCTCGTCAAACATCTCATTCCAAAACCATGCATCAATATGGAGTTTTTCCCCCCTTTGCTGCTATAACAGCCTCCACTATTCTGGGAAGGCTTTCCACTAGATGTAGGAACATTTCTGCGGGGACTTGCTTCGATTCAGGCACAAGAGCATTAGTGAAGTCGGGCACTGATGTTGGGCGATTAGGCCTGGCTCGCAGTTGGTGTTCCAATTCATCCAAAAGGTATTTGATGGGGTTGAGGTCAGGGCTCTGTGCAGGCCAGTCAAGTTCTTCCACACCAATCTCGACAAACTGTTTCTGTATGGACCTCACATTGTGTACGGGCCAGTAACCAAAAGATTGCTAGATTGAATCCCCGAGCTGACAAGGTAAAAAATATGTTGTTCTGCCCCTGAACATGGCAGTTAACCCACTGTTCCAAGGCTGTCATTGTAAATAAGAATTTGTTCTTAACTGACTTGCCCAGTTAAATAAAGGTTAAATAAACTGTTGCCACAAAATCTGGCATCTCTCAAACCCAGATCCTGCCAGATGGTGAAGCGTGATTAATCACTCCAGAGTCCAATGGTGGTGAGCTCTACACCACTCCAGCCAACGCTTGGCATTGCGCATGGTAATCTTAGGCTTGTGTGCGGCTGCTCAGTCATGGAAGCCCATTTCATGAAGCTCCCGACAAACAGTTCTTGTGCTGACGTTGCTTCCAGAGGCAGTTTGGAACTCGTAGTGAGTGTTGCAACCGAGCACTGACGATTTTTTACGCGCTTCAGCACTTGCAGTCCCGTTCTGTGAACTTGTCTTGCCTACCACTTCGCGGCTGAGCCGTTTTTGCTCCTAGACATTTCCATGTCACAATAACAGCACTTACAGTTGACCGGGGCAGCTAGAAATTTGAAGAACTGACTTGTTGGAAAGGTGGCATCCTATGACGGTGCCACGTTGAATGTCGCTGAGCTCTTCAGTAAGGCCAATGTTCATCTATGGAGATTGCATGGCTGTGTGCTCAATTATATACACGTTGCTGAAATAGCCAAATCCACTAACTTGAAGCGGTGTCCACATACCTTTGTGTATATTGTGTATACAACACAGGTAACGGTGGACTTTAACCGAATTACATAAATTACATAAATTGCCCCACACAATGCCAAATACTTTAACTGCTAATAATTAACATTTTCCACTAGGTCTTGCTATTCACTGTAACGCACTACCTTTTGCCCTTGATTACTTAAAAGTGACAGCAGTTTTTAGACATTGACTTTGTTTTATTTAATCTCTAGATAAACCAGATTTTCTGTGCGTCTGTCTGAGTGATGCATTCTTTTTTGATCAAATGTTAATCAGTAGGTGTTCTGTAATGTTTAATATGGTCATGACGGACAACTAGAGGACACTAAGGAGGATGTTCATATTGATAGTTTAGAAGGTACAACAGTTGGGAAATCCCCTCTTTCTACCCAAGAAAGATGAAGTCTCACGGATGACAAATTTCTTAAAAACAAGTTATGCCAAATCAGTTACTGTACGAGTGACTCTGTAGGCTAATAAACGTCATGTCACAGAGGATTTCACAAATGTACAGCAAGTGTGTGATGCCTATGGGGATCATTTCCTTCACAGAGCTAACTATCATTTGTAATGCACCTGAGCAGCATCTGCCGTTGGACACGCTGAAAAATGCTACATTGCTACACTGTTTCCAAGTACCATAATACCCATGGCAGAGTATGCTGTACAGTACACTCTCCCTGAGAATCCTCTGTCATCTTCTCACTCATAGACAATAGCCATGGGTCTCAAATGCACGCGGACAACACTTAGGCAAGCGCTCCACCTCCTAGCCACAGATTTGTGAATCACTAGATTATTCCAGATTATTCACTAGATTAACTCTGTGAGGATGACAATGTACTGTACAATTTATGATGGTTTCTACGTTGTGAACAAGACATCACCTGTGAAACATGAGCAATTTTGGGATACTGTAAAATGGACACACACGTTTGCATACACGCTCTAATTTTCATAAATTAACTATTGATCAAGTTGGATTGAAACCCTTCAGTGCCCTTCAGTGCCTCCCTCATTCTGTGGCTGAACAATGATAAATGGTGACATGAGAGGGACTTTCTCTGTTAATATTGGTTAAACAACAGCTTTCCACTGAAGAGTACCTACTGTATAATCAAGCAGCCAGCCATGCAGCCAGGCGAGCAGTCAGTCAGTGGACCACTCACAATGTTATTTTTCTTCCAATAAACATCTGAAGCAAAATAGCCAATCTAGGTTGCATTTGTCACATGATTACAACAACATCAGAGAACTGCCTAAAAGGTACATTTTCTTGGAGACAGGAGATCTGAAGATCTTCTCTCTCGAAATGCACTCTTTATCAGGTAAGACCCAGATACAGACAATGTCGAATGAACAATGGTTTAATAATCCAACAGGGGCAGGCAATAGACAGTTCAAGGCAGGCAGGGGTCAGTAAACCAGAGGCGGGGCAACGGTACCAGACGGCAGGCAGGGTCAGGGTCAGGCAGAGTGGTCAGGCAGACGGGCTCAGAGTCAGGACAGACAAGGCAAGGGTCAAAACCAGGAGGGCGAGAAAAAGTGCTGGTTGACTTGACAAACAAGGTATAAATACACAGGGGATAATGGGGAAGATGGGCGACATGTGGAGGGGGTGGAGACAATCACAAAGACAGGTGAAACAGATCAGGGTGTGACACTTAGGTAACAGGGTTCCAAAAAGGCTTCTTCGGCTGTCTCCATGAGATAACCCTTTTTGGTTCCAGGTAGAACCCTTTTTGGTTTCAGGTACAGCAGAAACCTTTTGGGTTCCATGTAGAACCCTCTGTGGAAAGGGTTCTTCATGGAACCCAAATGTGTTCTACCTGGACCCAAACGAGTTCTACCTGGAACCAAAAAGGGTTATCTCATGGGGACAGCCAAAGAACCCTTTTGGAACCCATTTTTTTAAAGAGTGTATTATGTGTCCCACAGCTAGTAATGAAAACACAATGAAAGGCCTATGAGCTATGACAGCTCATAGGCCAACTAAAGTGAACTACTGTAAGGCCACAATAAATAATTAACTGTAATATTGCAACGATACAACAACACCAAGCTAGCATTGGCTGGTTTCAACCAGCAACATTTTAATGTATTACAGAATCATGAAACTGCCGATTTACTGGAAACTTCTCACAGGCATGCCAGTGAAATTATAAATTATGAAATAGGTAGGAGGCAGGGTTAGAGCGTTGGACTAGTAACCGAAAAGTTGCAAGTTCAAACCCCCGAGCTGACAAGGTACAAATCTGTCGTTCTGCCCCTGAACAGGCAGTTAACCCACTGTTCCTAGGCCGTCATTGAAATAAAGGTAAAATAAAAAAAATTAAATAAAAAGGGGCTGGCAAAGCTGGAGTCGGAATCAGGAGCAGGTCTTTAAGTTGAGTTTATGTTTTATTTAAATAGCAAAATACCATGGAAATGGGCTTGCCCTTTACAGTAGAAATTCATACTACCACACATAGATAGTATTTGTAACGCCCCCCGCTCTAGGTGCGGACTCCGGCCGCAAAACCTGAACCTATTGGGGAGGGTCTGGGTGGGCATCTGTCCGCGGTGGCGGCTCTGGTGCTGGACGTGGCCCCCACTTCACCATAGTCTTAGTCCGCCCCATTGTCCGCTTCCGTGGCCTCCTAACCACGGCAACCCTTCTAAATGACCCCACGGGACAGAGGGGCAGCTCGGGACAGAGGGGCAGCTCGGGACAGAGGGGCAGCTCGGGACAGAGGGGCAGCTCCATACTGGCTGACGACTCTGGCAGATCCTGGCTGACTGGTGGCTCTGGCAGATCCTAGCTGACTGGCGGCTCTGGCGGATCCTGGCTGACTGGCGGCTCTGGCGGATCCTGGCTGACTGGCGGCTCTGGCGGATCCTGGCTGACTGGCGGCACTGGCGGATCCTGGCTGACTGGCGGCACTGGCGGATCCTGGCTGACTGGCGGCACTGGCGGATCCTGGCAGACTGGCGGCACTGGCGGCTCCTTGCAGACTGGCGACACTGGCGGCTCCTTGCAGACTGGCGGCACTGGCGGCTCCTTGCAGACTGGCGGCACTGGCGGCTCCTTGCAGACTGGCGGCACTGGCGGCTCCTTGCAGACTGGCGGCTCCTTGCAGACTGGCGGCACTGGCTGCTCCTTGCAGACTGGCGGCTCTGGCGGCTCCTTGCAGACTGGCGGCTCTGGCGGCTCCTTGCAGACTGGCGGCACTGGCGGCTCTGGCGGATCCTGGCTGACTGGCGGATCCTGGCTGACTGGCGGCTCTGGCGGATCCTGGCTGACTGGCGGCTCTGGCGGATCCTGGCTGACTGGCGGCACTGGCGGATCCTGGCTGACTGGCGGCACTGGCGGATCCTGGCTGACTGGCGGCACTGGCGGCTCCTTGCATACTGGCGGCACTGGCGGCTCCTTGCAGACTGGCGGCTCTGGCGGCTCCTTGCAGACTGGCGGCACTGGCGGCTCCTTACAGAATGGCGGCACTGGCGGCTCCTTGCAGACTGGCGGCACTTTGCAGACTGGCGGCTCTGGCGGCTCCTTGCAGACTGGCGGCTCTGGCGGCTCATTGCAGACTGGCGGCACTGGCGGCTCCTTGCAGACTGGCAACACTGGCGGCTCCTTACAGACTGGCGGCACTAGCGGCTCCTTGCAGACTGGCGGCACTGGCGGCTCCTTGCAGACTGGCGGCACTGGCGGCTCCTTGCAGACTGGCGGCACTGGCGGCTCCTTGCAGACTGGCGGCTCTGGCGGCTCCTTGCAGACTGGCGGCTCTGGCGGCTCCTTGCAGACTGGCGGCTCTGATGGCGCTGGGCAGACTGGAGACTCCGGCAGCGCTGGAGAGGAGGAAAGCTCTGGCAGCGCTGGACAGGCGGGAGGCTCCGGCACCGCTGGCGAGGAGGAAGGCTCTGGCAGCGCTGGACAGGCGAGGCGCACTGTAGGCCTGGTGCGTGGTGCCGGCACTGGTGGTACTGGGCCGAGGACACGCACCTCAGGGCGAGTGCGGGGAGCTGCCACCGGAGGGCTGATGCGTGGAGGTGGTACCGGATAGACCGGACCGTGTAGGCGCACTGGAGCTCTTGAGCACCGAGCCTGCCCAACCTTACCTGGTTGAATGCTCCCGGTCGCCCTGCCAGTGCGGCGAGGTGGAATAGCCCGCACTGGGCTATGCAGGCGAACCGGGGACACCGTGCGCAAGGCTGGTGCCATGTAAGCCGGCCCAAGGAGACGCACTGGAGACCAGATGCGTAGAGCCGGCTTCATGGCACATGGCTCGATGCTCACTCTAGCCCGGCCGATACGCGGAGCTGGTATGTACCGCACCGGGCTATGCTCCCGCACTGGGGACACCGTGCGCTCCACCGCATAACACGATGCCTGCCCGGTCTCTCTCGCCCTCCGGTAAGCACAGGAAGTTGGCGCAGGTCTCCTACCTGGCTTCGCCATACTTCCTGTGTGCCACCCCCAATACATTTTTGGGGCTGCCTCTCGGGCTTCCTTGCCAGCCGTGTTCCCTCATATCGCCGGCTTCTCTCTCCGGCTGCCTCTGCTCTCCTAGCAGCCTCCACCTGTTCCCATGGAAGGCGATCCTTTCCTTGCCGTGCAATACATCATCCCATGTCCATTCCTTCTTGCGCTGCTCCTGCTTCCGCTGCCTGTCACCACGCAGCTTGGTCCTGTTGTGGTGGGTGGTTCTGTAACGGTTTTCTTCTGGTGAAGGAGAGGCGGACCAAAATGCAGCGTGGTTATAATTCATGGTTCTTTAATAATGAAACCATACATAAATAAACTACAAAAACAAGAACCGTGAAAACCCGAAACAGTCCCGTGTGGTACAAACACTGACACAGGAGAAAACCACCCACAAAACCCAACACAAACCAGGCTACCTAAATATGGTTCCCAATCAGAGACAATGATTAACACCTGCCTCTGATTGAGAACCATATCAGGCCAAACATAGAAATAGACAAACTAGACATATAACATAGAATGCCCACTCAGATCACACCCTGACCAAACAAAACATACAAACATACAAAGCAAACTATGGTCAGGGTGTGACAGTATTGGCAAAACTAGGCAACAACAGATTTGACCTTGAATACAAACTATGCTTGAACATCCATTAAAAACCAATGATTTTAATATGATTTTATGTGAAGTTAATGTGGTAACATGTGCAACATGTGATAACATGAAACTACATGTGACAACATTTGAGCACATGAGGAAACATGATCTCATGTGAAATAAATGTGACAACATATGGATGCAATATTTTAACATGGTATACTATGAAACTACACGTGAAAACCCATTTTAACTGTCATTATTTTAGGAATGTTACTTTACTTTAAAATGCATAATTGACATTAATTCAATTTAAACAGTCATGGTCCCCTGCAGGTTTTGTCTTGTTCCCGGCTTGTTCCAGGAACGTCTCCAAGAACATTTGTAAAACGTTGTGTCATGGTCCCCTGGATGCTTTTGTGTAGTTGTGGTGAAAATACAGTAAATCTACAAGTTACTGTATTTTTACAGCTAAATTAAGGCGCTAACGTTAGAAGACAGTATGCTGCTGTAAACTGATTACTTGGGACTGAACCTCACTTGTGAATTGAACTCGCAACCCCTTGATTGCTAGCTACCTCAAGTTCCTGCTACTCCCCTAGTTCTGTGGACATAACTGAGATTGGCTATACATATATTGCCAAGACTATATTTTTACACTTTGCCTAAAGTAAATACAACAACTTGAAGGTGTTATTTCTATAAAATGGCAGTATGCCGCTCTATTCGGACTTTTCTTAGTGTAAAAAATAATGTGCCATTTTGTACTCTGATCACACTTAGGACTCAACCTTACATGGGATTGGAAGTATAACCTCTCGGTCACTAGTAACAGTAATGTCCTGCTACACCACCAGGTCTGTGAGCATAAAAGAGACATGACCATAGATTTATTGGCAAGAGTGCATTTCTGCACTTTGCTAAAAGCGTTGTTAAAAGCTGACATCAAATCAAACTTTATAGAATGGAATGCAATACAATGTGCTTCACAGCAAAAAATTAAAATGAAAATAAAAACTTCAATATGTACTACACAACAAACATAAGAGGATAAAAAACGAAAGAATAACAATAAAAACTGAACTACTAAAAAGCACCCTAAGGAAAAGCAAAGCTAAAAAGGTCTGTTTTAAGATCTCTTTTAAAAATGTCCACAGTTTCGGCTCCAATCAGGTTCTCTGGCAGTCTGGGGGCATAATAACTAAAGGCTGCCTCTCCATGCCTTTTGGTCCTAGGCTTTGGGATTAAAAGAGTTAAAAGGCCACTGACAGAGGACCTGAGGGACAAACTGGGTACATAATGGCAGACATGTATTGGGGTGCACAATCGTAAATTGATTTAAAAACCAACAGCAGAATCTTACAATAAATTCTAAAACTCACAAGCAGCCAGTGCAGAGACCTTAAAACCAGTGTGATGTGTGCTCTCCGTCTGGCCTTGGTCAGTACCCGTGCTGCAGCATTCTGTTTCTTTTGCAGTTGACCAATGGCTTTCTTGGGTAGACCAGACAGGAGAGCATTACTGTAGTCAAACCTGTTTGTAATAAAAGCATGGATGAGTCTCAGGTCTCAATGTTCCTCAGGTGGTGAAATGTGCAGCCAGATTCTCTCTCTGTGCTTTGGCTCCAACAATAACTGCCCCAGTCTTATCTTGATTTAGCTGGTTCAGCTGTGAGTCATAAAAGTTCTTCAATCACGAATACAGTCTAATATTTTATCCGCGGAGCTAAAACTCTCTGGTGACATAAAAATGTAACGTTGTGTGTCGTCTGCATTGCAGTGGAAATAAACGCTGTGCTTTCTGATAATGCTGCCAAGGGGGTGACATATATAAACAAAATAGTACCGGACACCGTGCTCAATAGTGTTGAATGCAGTACTCCAAGGACAGAGAGCTGTTTGGCATCTGTGTGGGCACAAAAATAATGTACCACTTTAACTAAGGCTTTCTCTCTGCTGTGGTGGGCCTGAAAACCAGATCGGAATTGAAAAAAACAACGTAGCTGTCTGAAAACCATTTTCTCCAGAATTTTTCTTAAGAATGGAAGGTTAGAGATTGGCTGAACATTTCTAAGAAGTGAAGAATCTAGATGACTTTTCTTCAGAAGTGGTTTCACCATAGCAGTGCAGTGGGGAACGTGCCTGTGAACTGGTAGTGATTAACAATAGCTTACACTTCAGATACAGTTGAAGTCAGAATTTTACATACATCTTAGCCAAATACATTTCAACTCAGTTTTTCACAATTCCTGAAATCTAATCGGAGTAAAAATTCCATGTCTTAGGTCAGTTGGGATCACCACTTTATTTTAACGAATATGAAATGCCAGAATAATAGTAGCGAGAATGATTTATTTCAGCTTTCATTTCTGTCATCACATTCCCAGTGGGTCAGAAGTATACATACACTGAATTAGTATTTGGTAGCACTGTCTTTAAATTGTTTAACTTGGTTCAAATGTTTCAGGTAGCCTTCCACAAGCTTTCCACAATAAGCTGGGCGAGTTTTGGCCCATTCCTCCTGACAGAGCTGGTGTAACTGAGTCAGCTTTGTAGGCCTCCTTGCTCGCACATGCTTTTTCAGTTCTGCCCACAAATGTTCTATAGGATTGATGTCAGGACTTTGTGATGGCCACTCCAATACCTTCACTTTGTTGTCCTTAATCCATTTTGCCACAACTTTGCAAGTATGCTTGGGGTCATTGTCCATTTGGAAGACCCATTTGTGACCAAGCTCTAACTTCCTGACTGATGTCTTGAGATGTTGCTTCAATATATCCACATCATTTTCCTTCCCCGTGTTGCCATCTATTTTGTGAAGTGCACCAGTCCCTCCTGCAGCAAAGCACCCAAACAACATGATGCTGCCACCCCCGTGCTTCACGGTTGGGATGGTGTTCTTCGGCTTGCAAGCCGCCCCCTTTTTCCTCCAAACATAACAATGGTCATTATGGTCAAACAGTTCTATTTTTGTTTCATCAGACCAGAGGACATTTCTCCAAAAAGTACGATATTTGTCCCCATGTGCAGTTGCAAACCGTAGTCTGTCTTTTTACGGTGGTTTTGGAGCAGTGGCTTCTTCCTTGCTGAGCGGCCATTCAGGTTATGTCGATATGGGACTCGTTTTATAGATACTTTTGTACCGGTTTCCTCCAGCATCTTCACAAGGTCCTCTGTTGTTGTTCTGGGATTGATTTGCACTTTTCGCACCAAAGCACGTTCATCTCTAGGAGACAGAACACGTCTTCTTCCTGAGCGGTATGGTGGCTGCGTGGTCCCATGGTGTTTATACTTGCATACTATTGTTTGTACAGATGAACGTGGTACCTTCAGGCATTTGGAAATTGCTCCCAAGGATGAACCAGACATGTGGAGGTCTACAATGTTTTTTCTGAGGTCTTGGCGGATTTCTTTTGATTTAGTTTGTTAACAAGAAATGTGTGGATTGGTTGAAAATTGAGTTTTAATGACTCCAACCTATGTGTATGTAAGCTTCCTACATCAACTGTATGCAATTAAAAACTGTTTTGAAGAAGGTGGTGGGGATAGGATCGGGATAGGATCGGGATAGGATCGAGAAGGCAAGTAGAAGGCTTACGTTGTGATTTCACTTTCCTGAGCATGTCTGTGTCAACCAGGGAAAATACATTCATAGTGTCTTTGCTTGGTAGGCTACAGGGCACATATCATTAAACTTCTCATCAGGTCTTGCTTGACTGATACCTAGCCTAATGTTTATCTTATCTCTGAAATATGCTGCAAACTCATCACATTTAGATGTGGAGGAAAGTTCACATAGATTTGTGGGGGTAGGATTTATCAGGCCATCAATGATCAAGAAGATGATCAAATTATTCTGATTATTAGTGATCAAGTGTATGTGATAACAAAGAGCCATGTAATATTTTATATATGGCTAGTCACCATGTCATTGTAATATTCACTTCCCTGCTACACCATCAGGTTAGTGAGTGTGCAGATTAGCTACAGTAAATTACTGTGAATTATTCAATAATCTAATTGCAACTGGTTGAAAGTAAGTCATTGAAAATTAAACATTAACTTTCTGTCAACCAGCTGCCATTAAGCTACTGGAAAATGCAGAGTAACCTCTTAACAGTACAGCGATTGCAGAACTGATGGCAGAACTGACAGTGTCAAAAGAGGTGCTCGACCTTCTACAACATAACGATAAACTGGAGACACCATTTCCACTAATGGTTGCCACAAATACAGCATATTTTAGACCGTGGCCCTAAATATGCTACTGGATCCCCACCATTTCTAAAACATATGTTTTTGGAACACTTCACATGTGACATTTCATATGTGAAAACATTTGTTTTTGGAACAATTCACATGTAACATTTCATTTGTGAAAACATTTGTTTTTAGAACACTTCACATGTAACATTTCATATGTGAAAACATTTGTTTTTAGAACACTTCACATGTGACATTTCATATGTGAAAACATTTGTTTTTGGAACACTTCACATGTGACATTTCATATGTGAAAACATTTGTTTTTGGAACACTTCACATGTAACATTTCATATGTGAAAACATTTGTTTTTAGAACACTTCACATGTAACATTTCATATGTGAAAACATTTGTTTTTAGAACACTTCACATGTGACATTTCATATGTGAAAACATTTGTTTTTGGAACACTTCACATGTGACATTTCATATGTGAAAACATTTGTTTTTGGAACACTTCACATGTGACATTTCATATGTGAAAACATTTGTTTTTGGAACACTTCACATGTAACATTTCATATGTGAAAACATTTGTTTTTAGAACACTTCACATGTAACATTTCATATGTGAAAACATTTGTTTTTAGAACACTTCACATGTGACATTTCATATGTGAAAACATTTGTTTTTGGAACACTTCACATGTGACATTTCATATGTGAAAACATTTGTTTTTGGAACACTTCACATGTAACACTTCACATGTAACACTTCACATGTGAAAATGTGTTTTTGGAACAATTCAGGTGACATTTGACACGTGAAAACGTGATCACTTGAAATGCATGTGTTTTCCCCATAAGGCTGAGGACTGTGTTAGGATTGTTGTAAGATGTTCTCAAGACATTTGTTTTACCAGTCGTCAAGACATCGCACGATGTTCCTTAAGGTCCCAAACCATTATAATCCATATAATGGTATGGTTGGTTAAAGTAAGTGGTATGCTGTTCAGCTAAAATTACTACCCTATCTGGGATTTGAACTCACAACCTCTGGATTGAAGGTGCACTGATCTTTCTGTTGCACCACTAAGTCTGTAGCAATCACCTACCTATAATACATCTTTGCACTTAGCAAAAGAGCGTGATCTTTGCTACTATTTCAGTTAATCTGACTGCTCTCATCATTGATTTAATTGACTTATTTCAGCTATTTAAGGGTTTTCTGTATAGTCTAATGTTGGTGGGGTATATTATTCTGCTCAATGTTATTCAATGTTGAACACACTGTATGTTACCTGTTTTTTGTATTCACATGTGAAATGTCACATATAAAGTGTTCCAAAAACACATTTTCACATGTGAAATGTCATGTGAAATAATGTGGTTTTTCTGTAAGGGTTAACTCAATGACAAACATCTTTAGAAAAGTATGATCCTCGATGAAAGCATTTTGACATGATCTATTGAAACAAATATAAAGATGACTTGCAGCCCCAACAGAGCGTGTAGAGGCCTGTTTCATAGTGCCTATAGAGAGTCACTCTCCAATAGACCCACCCAACACATTCACGGTGCTCCATGTATCAATGACATGTGATTCCTATCCCTGCTAATGCGAGTCAAATGCTAACGTACATATTTGCTCAAGGAACACAAACTGTAAATCTGAATGTGTTATTTCAAGGAGAACTTTCTGCAAATTGTGGATGAGTAGTGGTACAGGAGGTGCTGAAATATGTCTTGTAGGTTTTCCCTACACTCAACCAACCAGTTTAACTGTTACATTCATAAACAGTTTTCTGGGAAGTTTTCTGAAGTGATGGGATGATAATTCCACATTCCTAATGGAAAGGAATACAACCACAAGTTCTGACTAAATGGTCTGAGTACAGTTTATTGGTTACACATGCCGTGGCCTATTTAAATCCCTGCATAGTAGATTTTAGTATGAAAGTCGAACATAACCCCATATAACACCAAGGGACCCCAAAAGGCTAGGGCCGGCTCTGACTGCATGTGTGGGTCTGGTTGTGGGGACACAGCCCCTCATCATTTCGTGGCTCCCCACCCCGATCAACGTTGCCCATCCCTATACTATTTCATTGGACATTGTTCTTATAAGCTGAAACAGTAACATAAACTGAACCACCAATTTTCGACTTGCTCAGGCAAAGTCTGCTAAAATACCATGGTTTAGTCTTCAAACTTCAGTACCTTACTCACTAAAATAAAAATGTATGAATTGGTATTCCCTCTCCTATTATGCTACATTCCAATACACTACTGCCACCTAGTGTAGATATGGACGAATTACCACAATACACCAAGGTCCCACACTGTAATACAGTAACTATAGGGCAGGCGATACTGTATCACAAACAGCAGAGGGTGCAATGGGATTTGAAACAATTATGTAAATTTAAAAAATATACACTTACAAATGTACACTTACAAAAACATCATAGTAGAACTCAAATGATGAAGTAGTTTAGTAGGCTAAATGCATTGTTAGCCAGCGAGGAGGACAAGCGGAATCAATGAAATACAATTGAGATTTACTCATGAACCCAGCCTACAGTTTCTTGGAGACGTGATACTATATCTATAGACTACTTGTTCAAATCCTGTAGATGGCAGTGTTTTACTGTTTTTCTCAACCCTCTCCTTTCTGAGCCCTATTGAACTCAATACTTCCCAATTGTGTGTCCTTTTCTGCCCCAAGTGTGCACTTGTTCACTTCCCTTCATTGATTTACAGTAAAAGGAAAGGCCTGTTAAAGTGGAATTTACACAAATCCAGTGGGTTTAAATGTGTGGGAGAAAGAAAGGAATGCCAGTGCTAGTAGCAAGGTAGGAATTGTGACGCAGGGTCAATTACAGTAAAACTCACTGAGGCCCTCTAGTGGTCACCATTTCCCTGATTGAGGATTGCTGTTGTGAAGAAATGTACAGGTTTGCATAGTATAACATTTTCACAAGTTCAAATATGACAGTACTTCTGAGTGGTTGGTGTCAATTAGAAAAGCATCATCGACAAAACAGTCAATTACAGCCATTATTTCAGGGTAAGGGGACAGAGAAAAACGACTAGAGGGTAACCTGTGTCAGTACAAGTAGTTATTTCTGTTTATCAAGAAAATACCAAAAAGAGAGCACCTACGTTGTAAACACTGTGATGGCCCAAACGGGCTGATGGCTTCGGAAAACACTTCAGATTTGTACAAAATTAGGTCTGATTGGAAGGTCAAACAAGGGACTGCATTCTTTGACAGATGATAGGATGATGCATTGACTCTTGCCAACTCCTCATCTTCCTGTGCTAGTGTAGCGTATTGGGATATGTCAAATGTACTCCTCAGCGTTAAGTGTCTCGCTTGCTTCGTCTCATTAGCTAGCTTCTGAGGTGGTGCGACCGGCTAAGACGCTTGAGGAGGGTGCTCACGTGTGTTTGCAAGGCAGAGGTCCTGATTTCAAACCATTTACAGGAGGAAGTGGTTGTTGCTAAGCGTGCAGTGCAGTGCAATGTCTGTTACAGTGGTGCCTAGTGACTTGGATCTACAGTATGCTCAGCTCAATGCTGGGGTCTCTGTTGAGCGAGTTTGAGGGGTGAATGTAGTGCATGAGGATGTGTGACACCTACTCCTCAGCCTTTTATGTCCCGCTTGCGTCGCCTCATTAGCTAGCTTTTGAGGTGGCGCGATCAGCTAAGATGCTTGAGGAGAGAGATCACATGTCTTTGTAAGACATAGGTTCCGAGTTTGAGCCAGGCAGATATGGGCCGTATCGAGAGGAAGAGGCACTGGCTAAACAAGCAAAGTAACGACATTTACACTAGGTCCAAACACATTCCTCAGTGTCCACTAAGGTTAAGGTTAAGGTGTTCCCAGACAAAACAGACCCATCGTGTTACAGGTGTTCCCAATCCCCAGACAGACAAATTAGTACTTGGGGTTAATGTCTTACTGGAAGATCCACTTGCGGCCTATTGTCAGCCTGCAGAGGCAACCAGGTTTTTGGCAAAAATGTCCTGGTAGTTGGTAAAGTTATTGATGCCGTTGACCTTAACAGGGGCCCCAGGACCAGTGGAAACAAAATATCCCCAAAACATCAAAGATCCAACACCATATTTTAGCTAATCTTTATCAAGGATGTCAATAATTATGGACACCACAATAGACAGACAGACAGACAGACAGACAGACAGACAGACAGACAGACAGACAGACAGACAGACAGACAGACAGACAGACACTTACAGCTCTAAAAGACTCAACAAAAAAGCTGGTCCTAAAACTCTTGATCCATATCTATTGAAACTTGATGCTGACTACATCACTGAGCCCCTTACCTACCTCTTTTATCTCACCCTTGAGCTAAATGTCATCCCCAGTGCTTGGAAGTCAGCTTGTGTTCTGCTCCTGTTAAAGGCAGGTGAACCCTGTAACCTAAATAACTGCAGGCCAATTTCTAAGCCATCAATTCTAGATAAAATCTTGGAGACCCTAGTGTCTAATCAATTAAATAAGTTTTGATGTATCAATGACATTTTATCGAAATTTAAATCAGGTTTAAAAAAATAGTATGGTAGCTTATGGTTCAAGAGTTACCTGTCAGCCAGAACTCAGTTTCATGGCAAGGTGTCAAATGCTAGTTTTCATTTTTATGCTGATGATACAGTCATTTATTGTTGTGCAGCAACACTGATTAAGGTCTTTGAAGATTGTTTAAGGTCTGATTAAGGTCTTTGAAGATTGCCTTTAATATTGTTTAGGCTCATCTCTGTCAACTGAAGTTGATGGTTTTCACATTTTCCATTTAAATTACATTTTAGTACATTCAGACACTTATCTGTGAGGGACCTACAGTTAGCGCATTCATCTCAGTGGTGGGTGGGACAACCACATATCACAGTCATAGTAAGTACATTTTTCCTCAATAATGTAGCTATCAGCAAAGTCAGAGCTAGTGGGGGGGGGCTTATGGTAGATACATTTTACATGAAATTCTCTGGCAATAGCTCTGTTGGACATGCAGTCAGCATGCCAATTTTGCGCACACTCAAAACTTGACAACTCGTTAGCATTGTGTTGTGTGACAAAACTGCACATTTTAGAGCGGCCTTTTGTTGTCCCCCGCACAAGGTGCACCTGTGTAATGATCATGCTGTTTAATCAGCTTCTTGATATTCCACACATGTCAAGTGGATGGATTATCTGGGCAAAGGAGAAATGCTCACTAAAAGGAATGTAACAAATTTATGCACAAAATTTGAAAGAAATAAGGTTTTGTGCATATGGAAATTACTGGGAACTTTTATTTCAGCTCATGAAAGATGGGACCAAGACTTTAGATGTTGAGTTTATATTTTCGTTCAGTGTAGTTTCAGTGCAATACTGTGTAGGCCTAGACCTAATGTGTTTAATACAGCTTGGCTCTCTGGAAAGAGAACAGTTGAACGAAGAAATAATATCCTAAATGTGACACACCAACCGCCTCTTATGTATAATAAAAGTATATCTTACATTTACATTTACATTTAAGTCATTTAGCAGACGCTCTTATCCAGAGCGACTTACAAATTGGTGCTTTCACCTTATGACATCCAGTGGAACAGCCACTTTACAATAGTGCATCTAGGTCTTTTAAGGGGGAGGGAGGGGGGGGGGGGGAGAAGGATTACTTTATCCTATCCTAGGTATTCCTTAAAGAGGTGGGGTTTCAGGTGTCTCCGGAAGGTGGTGATTGACTCCGCTGTCCTGGCGTCGTGAGGGAGTTTGTTCCACCATTGGGGGGCCAGAGCAGCGAACAGTTTTGACTGGGCTGAGCGGGAACTGTACTTCCTCAGTGGTAGGGAGGCGAGCATGGCTATAGGGATATAGGCTATTCGTTTCCAAATAAAAATGAAAAAAATGTCAATAAGAGAAAAGACAGTGAAGTATGGTAGGCCTTGTGCACGTTCGAAACTGAGGGACAAGGTAGGCCAGTACAGTAAGGCTGTAGGGTTTTTTCTTGTGGGTTATGAATGTTGAGTTAGTCGAAGATCCTCTCCGAGACCTCTCAATGCATCCGAGGGAAGCAACAACCTATTTTAACGAGTCCTAGCTGCCTTTATGTTACCTCAATCCAGTCACTCTCAACTTGTGGTGATTTTTGCCTGATTTTTGCATGCCAGAAAAGCCACTACACAACACAAAAAATACATTAAATGCATTATAATGGTGATAAACGGTGCCCACAAACATAAAGCTGTCCCAACATTTTACTACTGCTATACCTGGATATCAGCGTAGCCTTGTCTGGCAACGAAACAGTTCATTCAGTGTTATTTACTGCCTTTTAAAAAAACATAGCTGATATGGCTGACTTGCTTAAACAAATGTGGGTTCTAATGACAATTGAGATGTACAAACTATGGCATAAGGGGATGACAAGCGAATAAGAGGCAATCTGTAATTTCGATTAAGACAATGAGCAAGTTAGGACGGGCGGAGTCAATAAAACTATTTGTTTAGCACTTTGAAATTTACAGCAACAGAATTCATTAAAAAATTTATTCGTTCTTTCAGTGTTCTCCCTGTACACCAAGTCAGAACCATAGGATAAATAATGAAAGCTCTTACAATATTCGATGATTACATTTCTCTAAAACAGGTTATAGGCTACATGTGCATTGTGCACCACCAAGTTAGCACAGTAGGCTAAATTAAGCGGGGTAAACAGACCAAATGATTAGGGTGAGGCACATGGGCTACTAACATCTTACTACACAACATACACTTAGTATTACTTTCTTAGCTACAGTATACATATCTCCCTGGCATATTACATCATTTATACAGCATCATACAATACATTTTTGGACCTTGTTGTGCTGTGCTCACTTGAACAGGAAGGTGGCGCAGCGGTCCTTCGTGGGAAAATGTTGTCATCAAAGTCTGGCATTCTCTGGATTTTTGTTGCTTTCAAATGGTTGAATCATGATGATGTCATTGATCTTCAGGTCGTAGCTCGAGAAACAGGGCAAATTTACAATTCCGAGTTTGATGACCGTTCAAAATGTATTTCCCCACCCGGAGCTCATTTATTCCCAACTTCCCAGTTGTCTTGAACTCACTGAAGTCAAGTTTTCGCAGTTCCGAGTTAACAGTTGTTTTGAGCGTGGCACAAATCATGCTTCATTGACAGCATGGTCAATGTTGAACTTGGAAAAGTTCAACATTGGAAAAGAGCCCCTTAATCCCAGATTTGGGCCCACACAGCCACTGTCACTGATTCCTTCCAAACCACTTATTATTTAATTTTCCAACTTGTTGTGTAATGTTTATGTCCAATGGCCGATGAGCACCGATACGTTTTATCTATAATTTCTCTTCATTATTTCTCTTCATATGATAAGGATTAAAGAGGATTTGCCTGTAGACTGTTGACTTGATTCATGATGATGACTGCTAGCTAAGATTTTGAAAGTGTGATGTTGACATGATCAGTTCAATCAAAAGCTACTGTACATATAACGTGATTTGACGGCATTTTATCTGTGGCCAATGACCTTGAGCCTTCTTGGATGGGCACTTCTATGGCAGTACCCAACGGCTATAGAATTTTTGAGGTCTACCCTTAGACTTGGCGGTTACGTAGTGTCCCCATGAGTGACAGAACATGGAACCAATCACGGCGCAACGTATTTTCTGCTGGCTTGACCCACCACCACAGAAAGCACTGAGCTAGGCTGAACGGCTTGCATTTTGGTGCCTTACTCAAGAAAAAAAAGACCATGTTTGTATGCTGCTTTATTAACTCAAATATTTATATATATATATATTTTTTTTTACATTGTTTGCAAACTGATATGTGACACATATTAATGCCAAAATAACATGTTTTTATATTTTAAAAAAATTGCAAAAAATGTGGGGCTCAAAACAGGTGGGCCTCTGCCCCACCTGCCCTGAATGACAGGTCGACACTGCTCTAAACCTCCCAAAAACATGTTTAATTTAAGCAATAAGGAAAGGGAAAGGGGGATACCTCGTCAGCTGTACAACTGAATGCATTCAACTGAAATGTGTCTTCCGCATTTAAACCAACCCCTCTACAATAAGCCAATATACCACGACTAAACGCTGTTCTTACGCACGACACAACGCGGAGTGCTAGGACACAGCCCTTAGCCGTGATATATTGGCCATATATCACAAACCCCGGAGGTGCCTTATTGCTATTATAAACTGGTTACCAATGTAATTAGAGCAGTAAACCCATGGTATTTGGTCTGATATACCACGGCTTTCAGCCAATCAGAATTCAGGGCTCGAACCACCCAGTATATAAAGTCAAACAAATGTGTTGTTTTACAGGGTCAGCCATAGTAGTAAGCTGCCCAAGGAGCAAATTACAGTTAAGTGCCTTGCTCAAGGGCACGTCGACAGATGTCACATGGTTTATTCAAACCAGGGACTTTTCGGCGAATAGCCCAAAGCTTTAACTGCTATGCTACCTGCCGCCCACTGACCTGAAAAACAGGTGATAAGAGCAATTTAGAATTCGCTCCACCAGGTGCTTTGTGTAGGGCAGGCTACCGCCTTACTGAGGGATTTCAGACAAAACAGACCTTGAACTCGGGTATTTACACTCTATGACTCCCAGGTATACAGTCTGTTTCAATATCTTGAGAGTTCTCCGTTTGATTTTGTTTCCAACTAATACATTACCCCACTGCTGCAAAGGAGAGCGAGATGCGTGGGCGATATAAAAGTAAGGAGAACGCGGGCAGTGAATGCATCCATGCTTTTGAGGCGAAACGGGACATTGGAAACGGGCTGTTTAGGAGTTACGACTCACCTATGCCAGGAAAACCTGCCAGCTACTCGGAGGGGCCAAATTCCCCAAATGGAGGTATCCTGACAAGTTTGGACGACGGGAATGGGCCTTCGACAATGAACTCTTCTTTGACAGGTCAGCACAATTTAGTGAATGCCTTCCTTGTCTAATCAAATGTCATTATCTAACCAAATATCATCATTTAAGAAGTTGACATGCATAAATGTTTTATATCACAACCTTACTGAAAATGAGAATGACCACTTTAATGCGTCAACTTGTGTTGAGTAGTCTACATTAGACTAAAAGGTGCAATACAAAAGCTTTTTGGTAACACCGTACATCCCAACCTGGTCTCAGAGCGTGTATATTATTCTGTACGAAATCCAAGACAGTCCATTTAGTATGATATGTTACGTTTCGTATGGCATGTATTAATTTGTGGATTAAATTTATGAATTACAATTCGTATGATATGTTTGCAAATTTCCTAAACTTACAAAATAGTAAGAATTACAATACGTACAATCCGTTACGAATTTGCAAGATACATGATATGTTACGAATTCCAATTTGTTATGGCTAATGCTAATTTTAGCTAGCTGGCTAGGGGTTAGGATTAAGTTTAGGAGTTTGTTTTTATTTAAACTTTATTTAACTAGCAAGTCAGTTAAGAATAAATTATTATTTACAATGACGGCTTAGGAACAGTGGGTTAACTGCCTTGTTCAGGGGCAGAACAACAGATTTTTACCTTGTCAGCTCAGGGATTCGATCTAGCAACCTGTCGGTTACTGGCCCAGCGCTCTAACCACTAGGATACCCGCCGCCCCCATTAGCTAAAAGGTTTATGGTTAGGGTTAGGGGAAGGGCTAGCTTACATGCTAAGTAGTTGAAAAGTATATAAAAAAGTAGTAATTATTTGAAAAGTTGCTAATGACCTAAAATGCTAAAGTTGTCAGTGAGGAGATTCGAACACGTAACCTTTGGGTTGCTAGTTACCTGTCTTATGTAACTAATTTGAGTGTCGCCGAAATAAGTTTACTATGTTACGTGTAGTCTATGAGAGCAGGCTGCACATCCAGGTATAAATCTTTATAACTTGTTATAAGCATGTATGAGCTTTCATATTGTCTTACAACAAGCAAGGCTCATACTGTTGGTTGTTCATATACTGTACTGTGCAATCTATAGGATTCATACAGTACATGTGATACATTTTTGTAAATTACATTAAGTCATATTTTAGGCCTTACTTTTTGGAATGAGTGATACATTTTAGGATAATATGATCATCAGATATCATGTTTCTTTTTAGGCTGTCTGAATTCACAAATCAATTGCATTCTGTTGCAATATGGTTTTATTCATCAGGTCCAAAACGCTCCAACTATGACGGTGAGAAAAGGTACCTGGGAGTCAGGGTCAAAATGCCTGTGAGAGACATGCTTAATAAGATTCGCATAGCGAAGGGAATGGACCCCAAAAATATCCAGGTATGACATACTGTATATTCATGGTGGCTAAATTGCTTGGAAGATCATTTCCACATTCCCCAGTCAGATGTTTTGACATATTCACAGTTTATCCTTGACATCTTTCTACAGGGTAACTGCGGCAAGGCATTGAAAGGTTAGAAAAAAACCTCATAAAAATTCTATTATGCTTATGTTCTTGGCCTATAACCAAGATTTAACACTTCTGGCTGTCTCCTCAAAAGTGTGTCTTGTTCTGCTCCGGAATTAGGGTTGTTTACCTTCTGCAAACATTAAGTGTCATAAAGTGCTTGGTATTGGGTGAGGCTGATCACACGCGGTTCACATTTATAAAATGTAGTCAAAACTTTACTTAAAGCCTATAGATATAATGCATAATTATGTACACATCAATTAGTAGTAAGACATACGCATATTTTACATCTTAGTATTGTTTCATAATAATACAGTATATCACAGCCATTTTGAAAAAGAGACTTGTTGGATTCTGATTTCTAACAATGCAAGTTAAAACGTGTTACTGATATTTCATCATTACGATATGAACATAAATAACACAAACTGTCACAACAACAATTATGTACTATTACACAAGCATTTCTGTTGTGGGTAAGGGCATGCAACAGCAAAGATACTGTCAACTTCATGAAACCTGCTTATCAAAATGCCTTATATTCTTCACAGGAGAGAAGAAACGGGTTAATACCAATAGAGATCGCAGAAGTAGCAAGGTGAGTGATTTACAGTACATCATATGAATAAGCCTACATGTCCTTTCACCAGGTGTGCCTTGCTCTAACGTGGAGAGCTCAGCACTCAACACTGCATACTTATTATGTGTGGCCGCTGTGTTTCAGAGAAAACAACCTACAAAGAGCCTGGAGGAACTCGCCATAATAGTGGAGGTGTTGGAGGAGGATCTCAAAGCCAGCAAACCATACAGCCAGTCTAACAAGTCTGAGTCACCTGATTACAGCCCAGAGCCCAACGTGCAACCATGGAATAGTCCAGAGCAACTCCAGCATAGTCACTCAATGAAGTTCAGTCAGGAAAACAAGATGCCACAACAAGCTACAAACTACTGTATGTCAGAGCTAAAGCTATCCCGCTCTGCACACAATCACAACACTAGTGTTCCTCCGTTGAACTCCCAAGGACGGTGTATCAACGACGACTCCGACAATATGATGCCCAGTCCAGATTCATATATGACTTACTCCCCCAGCAGCACCTGTGAATGTCAAGTGCCATCTCCCCAAGATTCGGGCTTTGCTAGCCCCCTGTCCTCCAGCTATGAGTTAGGTCAGGATGGAGGTAGTGACTACCAGGATAGCTTTAGCCCCCAGTGCCAGGATAGCTTTAGCCCCCAGTGCCAGGATAGCTTTAGCCCCCAGTGCCAGGATAGCTTTAGCCCCCAGTGCCAGGATAGCTTTAGCCCCCAGTGCCAGGATAGCTTTAGCCCCCAGTGCCAGGATAGCTTTAGCCCCCAGTGCCAGGATAGCTTTAGCTCACATTGGCTCAGCTACATGGGCCAGAATTGGAACAGCACAGCATACTTCTGGAACCAGCTCCAGAGGGAGGAGAGCTTACTGGCGGTGGTCTCTGACACAGAGGTTCTGGCCACAGACAGGAACGGAAGGACGTAAGTTGGAATCACAATTGATATTTTAGTCTTTTCGTATTACTGAGCCTTGCTGAGCTGTAGCCTGGTCTTGTTAGGCATCCACCAGAGAAACTAGCACAGTGCGGTTCAGGTCGGCACAATAGTGTGAAAAGGGTGCATGTGTCTGATACTGTATCAGTGCTTGCAGACAGTGCTAGTACATCGTAGATACACCAACTGTTGATTTAAATTGTATACCCCGGGAGGCTATAGCAGTATAATAGCTGTAATGTTATGGAGTTTCAGACATAAATGTGAGATGGTATCACTCAGTTTGTCACTAAAGGCAGTGTACAGAGCCTGTATGTGACAGTATGGTGAATGGATGCTTTGTAGTAATTTAATGAGATATTTGTTGTCCTAAGATAATCAGTAACCTGTTACAGACATATTAGTTTTCCTACAATAATTCACAAACACCCAAATTATGCCAAGACATACTGAGGGTATCTAATAGGCAGCAGTTAAGTGTTAGTGTTGTTACATTCCCCAGCAAGAAAACCAAAAATTGTCACTCAAACAGAAGGGGGAACTAGCAAAGAGTCATTTTCGAATAGGTGGGGTTCTAGGACAACAACTGGGACCTAAAACACTCCCACTAAATTTGCCCAAGAGGCAAACAAAAGAAAACCCCACACCAAACTTAAAGACAGGAAGCAAACCAAAAAGTGGAGCAAAACGAAAACATGGAAGGTCAGATAAAGGATTGTTTGTCTAGAAATCAAATGGGGAAAGCCAATTAAAGGTGTTAACCCGCCACATTTCTCAAGACAACTGGAGCACTGGGCCAGTCACTCTAAATATCACCTGGAACAGCACCGGTGAAACACCTTCCGACTAAGGAGATGGACAAGCCAGCACAGGTGTAACACATACGGACTAACGAGGTGACACCGATCGATGTGCCCCACATGCTAACGTCCAACCTCAAAATATAAATGGAAAATCCTGTAACAGTGTTCCAAAGAAATTTCCTCATAAAGTACAATACCATCATGACTCATGGGGCGTTGTCTGAAATTGCACAAAAAGTAAACAATGACTGAAAATCCATGACCAATGTTGATATAGGAGGACAAATAGACAAATAATTGTTTGAATGGCTGACTTTAGTGACAAACACAGCAAGAGGTATCTATCTAATATACATTTTGCTGTGAAATGTCATGTTCTTGATATAATTGATAATTTAAAAAATGTATTATTACTTTCAAGCTACCACTGATTCGAATCAGACTCGCATGAATTGTCATTGGCCAGCCACAGAACAAAACAAAATTCTCACATTGTTGATGTACGATTGACATGCTGCTATGTATCATCCAGTACATTCATGTTAAAATGTAATTTAATGCATTCATGTTGTTAACCATTGAAACTCAGTGACATTTATGTGAGTACACTATAAATATGTTTATTGCTTCTTTCTTTAGAGCTCTCCATAGAGTTGTGGGTCAAGGCAAGAGGGCCCTGGGATATGTGATTGCCAAAAGGATGGCAGCTCTGAATATGCTGGATGTCAAAGACTCAGAGGGAAAGGTAAATCAAATGAAAAATATAGCATCACTTAAATTGTTTTCTGGTTGTTCCGATTCATTCAGACGTTCAGATAACTTTGAAGCAACTGTATACTACTGCTGAGCGATTAGTGCTTTTTGAGGTTGGTTCGGTTTCTGTTAGTTTATTAAAAAATAATCACGGTTTTCGATTTCAATGAACTTTTTTAGTTTAGACATTAAATGCACTAGGCATTATGTGGGTTGAGTGCTTTAACACTGAATAAAAGACCCATTATGGTAGTGGCTGCCCATTTACTGCTTATCACTTATTATTAACCCTCGTTTATTCACATTACTTTAATAAAATATTTGTTTTATTTGATGACTTTATTATGTAATTCCAAGTCATAATTTCATCTCTATAGAGCTGCTGTCTGACAAAATCACTTTTTTAGTAGTTTTTCAAAGTAAATAAGGCATACTTTTATGACTGGTGAATATCAACTATCAATCGCTTAGATCATATATTTTCAGCTAGAGATACAGTGCATTCGGAAAGTATTCAGACCCCTTGATTCAATCTACACACTATACCCCATAATGACAAAGCTGGACCAAGATGATTTCTTTAGTGAGTCAGATGCGAAGGATATAATGTTGCTCCCAGACAAGGCTCAAATCCCCGTCATTCACATGAAGAAAAGGAAATACTAGGTGCGCAGATCAGCGTGCCTTGTGAGAATTTGTTGCCTAGTGGTTAACCCGCCTCTACCGTCCGATCTATTAGCCAACATGCAATCACTGGAGAATAAACTGGATGAGCTCCGTTCAAGACTATCCTACCAAAAACGGTAATATCTTATGTTTCACCGAGTCATGGGTTTTCCAAGCGTTGGCAGGACAGAACAGCTACATCCGGTAAGACGAGGGGTGGGGGTGTGTGTCTATTTGTCAATAACAGCTGGTGCGCAATGTCTAATATTAAGGTAGTCTTGAGGTATTTCTTGCTTGAGGTAGAGTAGCTATCTACCAAGAGTTTTCATCTATATTTTTCATAGCCGTCTATTTACCACCACAAACCGACTCTGGAACTAAGACTGCACTCAACGAGCTGTATAAGGCCATAAGCAAACAAGAGAATGCTCATCCAGAAGCGGCGCTCCTAGTGGCCGGGGACTTTAATGCAGGCAAACCTAAATACGTTTGACCTCATTTCTACCAGCATGTCACATGTGCAACCAGAGGGGAAACAACTCTAGACCACCTTTACTCCACACACAGAGACGTGTACAAAGCTCTCCCTCGCCCTCCATTTCGAAAATCTGACCATAATTGTATCCTCCTGATTCCTGCTTACAAGCAAAAACTAAAGCAGGAAGTACCAGTGACTCCCTCAATACTGAAGTGGTAAGATGACGCAGATGCTACGCTACAGGACTGTTTCGCTGTCACAGACTGGAAAATGTTCCGGGATTCATCCAATGGCATTGAGGAGTATACCACCTCAGTCAGCGGCTTCGTCAATAAGTGCATCGACGATGTGGTCCCCACAGTGAATGTACGTACATACCCCAACCAGAAGCAATGGATTACAGGTAACATCCGCACTGAGCTAAAAGCTAGAGCTGCCACTTTCAAGGAGCGGGACACTAATCCGGACGCTTTTAAGAACTCCTGCTATGCCCTCAGACAAACCATCAAAAAAGTGTCAATACAGGACTAAGATTGAATCCTACTACACAGGCTCTGATGCTCGTCGGCTGTGGCAGGGCTTGCAAACTATTACGGACTACAAAGGGAAAACTAGCCGCGAGCTGCCCAGTGACGTGAGCCTACCAGACAGGCTAAATGCCTTTTTATGCTCGCTTCAAGGCAAGCAACACTGAAGCGTGCATGAGAGCACCAGCTGTTCTGGATGACTGAGTGATCACGTTCTCCGTAGCCGATGTGAGCAAGACCTTACCTGGATGTGTACTCAGAGCATACGCGGACCAACTGGCAACTGCTCGGCATCCGACCGTAAGGCACTACAGAGGGTAATGCGTACAGCCTAGTACATCACTGGGGCCAAGCATCTTGCCATCCAGGACCTATATAATAGGCGGTGTCAGAGGAAGACCCAAAATATTGTCAAAGACTCCAGTCACCCAAGTCATAGACTGCTCTCTCTGCTACCGCACGGCAAGCGGTACTGGTATGCCAATTCTAGGTCCAAAAGGCTCCTTAACAGCTTCTACTCCAAAGCCATAAGACTGCTGAACAATTATTCAAATCACCACCCGGACTATTTGCTTAGCCCCCCCCGCCTTGTTTTTACACTGCTGCTACTCGCTGTTTATTATTTATACATAGTCATTTTACCCCTACCTAAATGTACAAATTACCTCGACTGTTATGTTATTGTTACTTTTTATTATTATTTTTACTTTGTTTATTTTGTAAATATTTTCTTAACTGCATTGTTGCTTAAGGGCTTGTAAGTAAGTATTTCACAGTAAGGTCTTGACCTGGTGTATTTGGCGCATGTGACAAATAAAATTTGATTTGAAGGACATTCAGAAACTTGTCCTAAAGCCACTCCTGCGTTGTCTTGGCTGTGTGCTTAGGGTCGTTGTCCTGTTTGAAGATGAACCTTTTCCCCAGGCTGATGTCCTGAGCGCTCTGGAGCAGGCTTTCATCAAGGATCTCTCTGTACTTTGCCCCGTTCATCTTTCCCTCGATCCTGACTAGTTTCCCAGTCCCTGCCGCTGAAAAACACCCCCACAGCATAATGCTGCCACCACCATGTTTCAGCGTAGGGACTCTGGAGCTCTGTCAGAGTGCCCATCGGGTTCTTCGTCACCTCCCTGACCAAGGCCCTTCTCCCCCGATTGTTCAGTTTGTCCGGGCAACCAGCTCTAGTAAGAGTCTTGGTGGTTCCAAACTTCGTCCATTTAGGCCACTGTGTTCTTGGGGACCTTTGCAAAAAAATCTAATAACCTGTTTTCGCTTTGTCATTATGAGGTATTGTGTATAGATTGATGTGGAAAATGTTTTCTTTAATCCATTTTAGAATAAGGCTGTAACATAATAAAATGTTTAAAAATGGAAGGGGTCGGAATGCATTGTACCTCTCTGTCCCTCTTGTGCGTTCTCTCTTCTTTCCGTGTCTGCTCCGAACAGACCAGACAAGCTGGCGCTCTACATCTCACAGTTCGGGCTTGATCTGATTTGTCTCTACAGAAACTGCACATCGAGCTAACAGAAAAAAACTGATCAAAATGGAATTCAAATAATTGAACCGACGTCGGTCAATTAGTTGTTTTATAAACTGAAAAATTACAGAAATGTAATCACTCGGCACCACTTATTGCTCAGCACTACTGTATGCAATCAGTGATAAAGCTCAAATAGCTTGAGCTACGTCAGGATTGCTGCCCAATCAAAACATAAGACGGTCAAATAGTTGATTACAGGATTGCCATGTTTGTAGTTTTCCGTCCAAATTGAGCTACTTTGAAAACTATGTCGCGGGTGAAAATGTATTGGTTGCAGGTCGCTGTGTTTGGGCTACTTCTAAATTGGACCACGGTCGCCGTGGCATTTCTCTTTAATATATATATATATATATATATATATATATATACTGTTGAGTCAAGGAGCTAGAGCTGAATTTCGGTAGGTAGGCTATATAGATTAGTCATTATGGAGACCCCTTTTTCCATGGAACAGATTAACGTGCTAGAACTGATATAACGATGACAAAGCAGTGGAAAATGGCTGTAGGTGAGAGATGAGAACTCTCTTGGTAGATAGTGTGGTATACAGCTCATCATGAGATATTCTACCTCAAGTGAGCAATACCTCAAGACTTCTTTAATATTAGACATCACGCACCAGCAGTTATTGACAAGTAGAGACACACCCCTGCCCCTCGTCAGATGTAGCTACTCTGTCCTGCCGATACACGGAGAAGCCAGCCAGCTCTATATTATCAGTGTGGTCCTTCAGCCACGTCTCGGTGAAACATAAGTTATTACAGTTTTTAATATCCAGTTGGTAGGATAGTCTTAATCGTAGATCTTCCAGTTTGTTTTCCAATGATTGCACATTGGCCAAAAATACCAAGCGTAGTTGTGGTTTACCTATTCGTCAGCAAATTCTTACAAGGCACCCCGCCCTCCTCCCCCCTTTTCTCCATATTTTGTTCACGCTGATGACGGGGATTTGGGCCTTGTCTCGACAAAGCAGTATATCCTTTGTGTCGGACTCATTAAATAAAAAATATTTTGTCCAGGTTGAGGTGAGTAATCGCTGTTCTGATGTACAGAAGCTCTTTTCGGTCTTAAGAGACAGTAGCAGCAACATTATTATGTACAAAATGAGTTGCAAACAATGAAAAAAAGTAAAATAATTGCACAATTGTTTAGGAGCCCGTAAAACAGCAGCCATCCCCTTCGGCGCATTATGTATTAACCAGTTTATAATAGCAATAAGGCTCCTCGGGTTTGTGGTATATGGCCAATATACCATGGCTAAGAACAGTACAAAGAATAGCCCTTAGCCTTGGTATATTGGCCATATACCACACCTCTTAGGGCCTTTAATCATAGCAGTCAAAACAATTTAAATCGACATCCGTTGATGGAAAATAATCTGGAGAGTTTAATAAGGGCAATTTATTTTCTCTTGCAACATTCTTAAACTTGCAATAATTATTATTTTGATGGAAAAACTAATTTAGCTTCTTAGCCTAAAAATGACGTAGATATTCCCTCTTAATTCGCTGAATAAAGGGTTTCATGGATAAATGTGGCAACTCCTCCATTGCTGAAGAAAATGGGCTCGTTTTTGGGCCTTGTGGGCGGGTTTTCTGAGATCTTTGGTTTAAAATGTTTAGCTCAACCTGGCAATGCTGGTGAATTAAGCCCCTGACTTCTGTTCCCAGACTGCACTTCACCTGGCTGCCCAAAAGAACCAACACCTGATGGTGGCTGATCTGATTCACCTTGGTGCCTGTGTGAACGAGAAGGACAGGAGTGGAAAGACATGCCTGCACCTCAGTGTCGAGAATGGATACATTCGAGTTCTGGAGGTAAATATAGCCATCTGACTTGCAATACTGACAGGCCAAACCTGTTCTGTGAGCTGAGCTCTTTAAAGGATAGCTTCAAATAGTATTTGAAGTATTTTTAGGAGGTACTTTAAAGTTTCCTTTTAACGTGCTACCCTGTCATTATGATTCATGTAATTCTACTGCATCACCTTCACAACCCAGTATGTCAAGTTTGGTTTGTTCCCTCAATTAAATTGATACCCTGAACCTCAATAAGATCTTATGGTGTCTAATAACATACATATTTCCTCTTTTAGGTTCTGAAGAATATGATGAAAGAAGGGATTTATGTAGATGTCGAAGCTACAGATAATTATGGTATGTTTGGCTTTCTTGTTCTATTCAGAGCGTTCCGTTTTTAACAAACTCTTAATGCAAGTCTTATATTTAAAGCTGCAATATATAACTTTTTGGGTGAGTTATAGATCTTTCATTCTCATTGAAAGCAAGCCTAAGAAATGGTTGATCTGTTCTATGTGCTCTATTTCTGTGCTTCCCGTTCTTAAGTGTAGTTTTTGCATCTTTTACTTTCGGTTTTGTACGCCTGCTTCAAACAGCTGATAAGACAATATTTTGTGTTTGAGAATATATTTCACAGAGGTTTAGATGGTACAATTGCTTGTTTTGTCACATAAACTGAAATTAAGCAAAATTATTCCAATTTTAGCAACCACGGAATGGCGGAGCGAATTCTGCATATTGGACCTTTTTAAAACGATAGTTCACTCCAAAATGAAAGTTTGTCATATGATTCAGACCTCAAAAGTACTCAAATGTCAAGATGAATCCACATCCCACGGCATTAGTTGTGCAGATTGAGCTATATGCCTCAACTACAAATGAATGGAAAAGATAAGCACAGAATAAAATCATCTTTTATATTTTCCATTCATTTGGGTCTGAGGCATATAGCTGGAATTACACAATGTCCTGGAAGATTGAATTATCTTAACAAAAGACTACTTTTGAGGTATGAAAACATTTAGTTTAGAATGAACTGTCCCTTTAGGAATTCAATATACTACCTGAGGGGTCAACAAGGAACAGTAATGCTAGCCTATTCAGCTGGTTATATTCACATCAAAAAAGTTGATGATTTTAGATTTACAGTTTATACAGTGCCTTCAGAAAGTATTCACCCCCCTTGACTTATTACATATTTTGTCACCCATCTACACACAATACCCCGTAATGACAAGGTGAAAACATGTTTTTAGAATTTTTTGCAAATGAGTGAGTACATGTTAGAATGACCTTTGGCAGCAATTATAGCTGTTAGACTTTCTCTGTAAGTCTTAAGAGCTTTGCACACCTGGATTGTACAATATATATACCCAATGTTCTTTTCAAAATTCGTGAAACTCTGTCAAATTGGTTGTTGATTTTCATGTTTTGCCATAGATTTTCAAGCAGATTTAAATCAAAACTGTAACTCTGCCTCTCAGGAGCATTCACTGTCTCTGAAATCCCTGAGCAGTTTCATTCTTCTCCGGACAACAGAGTTAGGAAGGACGCCTGTGTCTTTGTAGTGACTGGGTGTATTGATACACCATCCAAAGTGTAATTAATAACGTAATAATAATAATGTCTGCTTTTGTTTATTTTTACCCATCTACCAAAAGGTGCCCTTCTTTGCGAGGTATTGGAAAACCTCCCTCAAGACATTTTAGCTTTGAATTTGTAAATAATTAGCAAAAATGTCCCCAAATATTGTTCCACTTTGACTTTATCGGGTATTGTGTGTAGGCCAGTCACAAACAATCTCAATTTAATACATTTAGAATTCAGGCTGTAAAATGTGGAAAAAGTCAAGTGGTGTGAATACTTTCTGAAGGCACTGTACATTGAAAAATGCACAACCACAATGTCATTGTCATAACCCATGTTTCATACAGTGATAAATTCCCCTTTGCCTTACATACTTTGATAGGTTTTGGGTGGTTGGTCTTATTCTACAATGCCTCATGTCTGTGCTTGGTGTGTATTGCGGTCAGGACTCGGTGTGTTTCAGTGTGCAGCTGTGGCTCTGAACGTCACCGTGCGAGAGCTGGAGAGAAGTGTGGCACCTAG
The DNA here is from genome assembly GCF_034236695.1 of Oncorhynchus nerka. NCBI lineage: Eukaryota > Metazoa > Chordata > Actinopteri > Salmoniformes > Salmonidae > Oncorhynchus > Oncorhynchus nerka. The sequence goes on from NW_027040483.1 coordinate 209,479, forward strand.
TCAGATGAGACTCCACACACTGCGCAAGGAGCAGATGATGGAGACACTGGGGTGTCTGCTGCAAATGGGAAGCTACCATCACACTCTGGTCAGTCTCCCTATAATATAGGCGGCTAAAGTTTTCCATTTGGAAGTCATAATGTGTTTAAGTTACTAAGCTAAGAATGTGTTAAGTTTTAACGAATCCACACAAATATACAGATACTGGAGTACGTCAATAACCATTCATGCTCTGTTTGCTTGACTGAGTTAAGCCTTGAAGTGCAGGAGATTAAAATGCTGTCAACTACTCTCCCTCAGGATAATCAATCAAATGTATTTATAAAGCCCTTTTACATCAGCTGATGTCACAAAGTGCTATACAGAAACCCAGACTAAAACCCCAAAGAGCACGGTGGCTAGTAAAAACTCCCTAGAAAGGCAGGAACCTAGGAAGAAACCTAGAGAGGAACCAGGCTCTGAGGGGTGGCCAGTCCTCTTCTGGCTATGCCGGGTGGAGATTATAACAGAACATGGCCAAGATGTTCAAATGTTCATAAATGACCAGCATGGTCAAATAATAATAATCACAGTGATTGTAGAGGGTGCAACTGGTCAGCACCTCAGGAGTAAATGTCAGTTGGCTTTTCATAGCCGATCGTTCAGAGTTAGAGACAGCAGGTGCGGGGAGAATGTGGGGGGAGAATGTGGGGGGAGAATGCAAATAAAGTGGAAGCAAAATGGAGTCCTACAAGTTCATGCAAGGAGTGGTCTCCCGACCCAGTAACGTGAGCTACTTAACTTGTTCAGTATTTTTCATATGATTTCCAAGGGGGGTTATAGACAAGAGGCCTTATTTATAGTACTGTACATTTTAGTTTGTCTTTGTTTTATTGCACACACAAATGTAAATGTCATTTCTTGCTGTACTAAAATAATTGTGTTTTTGATGTATCAAACACAGTTTGATTTGGTTACAGTTTGATTTAAAAGGGTCCTCCATGAAATGAATAGTTTCCAGAATCTATTAGATTTATGGTTCTAATTTGGTGTTTATCTCTTTCTTAGGGGAACTACGTGACTTAGATGGTGTCCATCCACAGCTGTTCCTTATGAAATTATGTGTGCATCTGCCAAGCAAGGCATGCCAGAGAACTGACAGTTAATGTTTCTGAGTCGTTACAAGCTTGAACTTGTCTTGGAGAAAGGCCAATGTGGTTTAGAAAGCCTTTAATTACCTATCTCTTTGTTACGTGGCTTTAAAGTGAGAGGCTTTCTTCAAGGCAAGGTACAAGTCTTATGTAAAGCATCCAAGGTTTTATGTAAGCTGAAACACAATTGTAAATTGAGTGTTTTTGTGGCTTGCGTTAAGACTTTGGTTGCACATTGGCTGGTTTCTGTGAAACTTCCACTGTTTGTTACATTAAAGTAGCAAAATGTTAATGCAAGTTAAGCTCAATTTTATTTGGTGAATGTGTTATTGGTGTTGTATGTAATACAACAAGGGAGTCAAATTCTTTCATACTCACATCTTGGAGGGAAAGTGATAATGTTCAAAGCAGCTAGTTTGGCCGGAAAGTAGACACCAAGTTGGCAACATGTTGTTACACGGTTGAAAAGTTTATTATACGTCTGTATGGGTGTGTGCGTCTGTGTGTGTGTATATTTTTTATTCTGTAATGAATACCAGGGTTATCAACAATATTCTTATGTGTATAGGCCTATATGTTGAATGACGTTAAAGGTGAAATCCATAAGTTGGTCTCAGCCGATGGAGAGGGTCATTGCAAGTGCAAAACAAAAGAAGTAGGGGAACAGGCACATTCATTGGCTTAAATCAAACCACATTGTACTTTGTGACATTTCCACAGGAGACAAAGAATTTGTAATTTTACTGCTTTGTTATACATTTTTGTCTGGTGTCGCGTTATATTACCAAGATGGTCATCTTGTACCAGACACATTCAAGGCTTGTGGTAATGTGTGTGGTTACAGGTTTTTGAAATTGTAGTGAAGTGTCATTTAAAAGAAATATATATATATATCTTAAAGACATTCACAAAATATAATTTACTATGAAGCAAAAAGGTTGCTCTTTATTTCACACAGTATGTCGGCATTGCTCTTTTTGTATTGATGACAGTACATTCAGAGGGTGGTCAGGTGAACTGGTCCACTAGTACAACCATGAATCTCTGATCTTTGTTGTTTTTATGGTAGCGCTTGGGTGTTAACCCTGAATTCTTTGACTAAATCCTTTGGCATTTTATAATCCCATTAATATGCTGGCTGTATATCGCATACTTTCGATACGATAGCATTTTATTAGTCCCTGAAAGGACCTAATTTTTTCACTTAAAAATATTTGGTGGTTTGCATGGTGTTGTTTTTGTAAGTAATGGTTGTGATGTAGCTGGCTTCATTTCAGCTCCAACTATTTAAAGCAGTTTTTATGTGCACTTTTTTTCTTATAGTTGTAATGGTATAGTTGTTAGTAATTTTTATTACACATCTAGTAGGTTGTAGTGGTGTAGTAATTGTATTTGACATGCATTTTATTTTCATGTTTTATGGTAGGACTAGTAGTAATTGTAGTGTTGTGTGGCTGCAGTAGCAATGTAGCTATGGCTACAACAGCAATCATAGGAGTTGTAGTGAAAGATGTGGCGCAAAGAGAGTAGGAGCAGTACTGGCTGGTACTTTTAGTAGGAGTTGTATGGCCTTGGTTCACAGCACTCATATGAAGTTCATGAAAACCCTTTTTTTTCTATTATGGTTTTGTTATTGTTTCGTACATGTAGCGCTTTAACAGGGGCTGAATTGGGACTATGTAGGTGGTGGAAATGTCCCTGATTTCTATGGAATATATTCAATTTCGACTCTATCCTGTCTACTAACATTTGGTGATAGAGCTCAACAATCTCCAATTCAACCCCTGGCATGAATATACAGATGTAGGATCTTAATTTGACCCAGTTTGCTACAGCAGGAAAATAGTCCTGCATCAACAGGAAATGGGAATTATGATGTGGATTATAATTAATGGAAATGTATGAAGGGATACATTATTTATAAGGAAAAATGTCAAAGTATAAAGAACAAACTTCAGAATCCTTTTTTAACCTAAATACACGACACAATTTACTTTTCCTGCATTGCAGGAAAGTTCTGCACAGAACAAATGAAGATCCTACACCTGTAAAGTAACTATTTTATCCCATTATAAAGGGAATATTATCTGTAATCTGGTGTTTGGTATGTAATGTTTTATATATATTTGTTTACATTGATCAATATAATGGAAACATGTTTTTTTGAATGAGATATATGCACAACTCAGATCTTTGGAATTGATTGGAGATTTTCAAACTGAAATAATCAAGATTAACACACAGATCTCAGGTTAGAATTCAGCTAACCTCGTCCCCAGGCTCCGGGTCAACAGAGAGAGCGGGCTGGTGATGAGAATAGGATTCAGTAACAATAGTCAGGCTAATATAGCCATCCATGTTCATTATTTCTGTATTTGTGTGCAATTCTAATTTAGACTGGTTGTCTTGAGGCTTTGTTGATCAACAGATAAGCTGGAAACTGATAGGAATGCAAGCAGCTATACATTTGTTTTCATCTTGCTGGAGGAGGGTTGTTGAACAAATGATAGGCTGTCACTCACATCTTTGGGTTTAGTGATGCCTGAGTGTATAAGATGTTTCTGGTGGTGCACTGTTCCTGAATGGCTACATAGCTGGTGCACAGCCCCTTTATTAAGTTGATTCATGTATACCACTTTCCCATGACCTTTATTAAAGATTCAAAAGAATTTTACCTGAGGCCTTCGCCTTCTTTCAATCTGATTACAGTGTTCCAACATGATCTCGCAAGCTTACATTTTCATTCACGCAACCTGGTCTCAGAATTTCTTATGATTCTGTATGTAAATCCAAGACACTCCATTTAGTATGAAATGTTAGGTTTGGTATGGTATGTTGATCTCCGTCACCCATTTCGAATGACATTACAATTCATATTATATGTTACAAATTTGCAAAACGTACAATATTAAACTAACATGTGTCTCGAATTTATTAACCGAATGATATGAAATGCTCTGAGACCAGGTTGTAACCAGGTGCCTTGACATTATTCACAATGCAGCTGACTGTAAAGGCACATAAATAGGTCCAGTATCACCTGTAGGTTTTGTCAGAGCATGTCAGGCTCCCAAGTAGCACAGTGGTCTAAGGCACTGCCTCTCAGTGCAAGAGGTGTCACTACAGACCCCTGGTTCAAATCACAACTGGCTGTGATTGGGAATCCCATAGTGGGATGTGTAGGCTGTCATTGTTAATAATGATTATTTCTTAACTGACTTTCCTAGTTAAATAAATGTTAATAACACATATCTGTACCAGAATAGCTGCATAAACTCAATGCAGTCATCTTGGAATTGGACTCCTAATAATTTCTATTGTATGTCTACCACCTTAAATCTGAAAAATATATTCTCTGGAATATGACCTGTTCATAATCATATTTATGAAATCCCCTCTTAATAAAGAGAATTTTGCCAATGTTAGTCACTGCTTTTCTAAGGATATGATAGACCTTTTATGTTTACCACTGTGATCCAACAATCTGATCTATCAGATGAGTAATAAAGGCAAGGCCTGCCAACAAACAAATGAACAGCTGTCAGAGAGTTGATCTATGCTGTTTCTACCCTCGTGTCTACCACTGTCTACCATCAGTGTTCAAACTGTACAATGTGTCCCTGTCTACAGTACTGGTTTGGTTAGTTAACAGTTATACATTTACATTTAAGTCATTTAGCAGACGCTCTTATCCAGAGCGACTTACAAATTGGTGCGTTCACCTTATGACATCCAGTGGAACAGCCACTTTACAATAGTGCATCTAAATCTTTTAAGGGGGGGGGGGGGTGAGAAGGGTTACTTTATCCTATCCTAGGTATTCCTTAAAGAGGTGGGGTTTCAGGTGTCTCCGGAAGGTGGTGATTGACTCCGCTGTCCTGGCGTCGTGAGGGAGTTTGTTCCACCATTGGGGGGCCAGAGCAGCGAACAGTTTTGACTGGGCTGAGCGGGAACTGTACTTCCTCAGTGGTAGGGAGGCGAGCAGGCCAGAGGTGGATGAACGCAGTGCCCTTGTTTGGGTGTAGGGCCTGATCAGAGCCTGGAGGTACTGAGGTGCCGTTCCCCTCACAGCTCCGTGGGCAAGCACCATGGTCTTGTAGCGGATGCGAGCTTCAACTGGAAGCCAGTGGAGGGAGCGGAGGAGCGGGGTGACGTGAGAGAACTTGGGAAGGTTGAACACCAGACGGGCTGCGGCGTTCTGGATGAGTTGTAGGGGTTTGATGGCACAGGCAGGGAGCCCAGCCAACAGCGAGTTGCAGTAATCCAGACGGGAGATGACAAGTGCCTGGATTAGGACCTGCGCCGCTTCCTGTGTGAGGCAGGGTCGTACTCTGCGGATGTTGTAGAGCATGAACCTACAGGAACGGGCCACCGCCTTGATGTTAGTTGAGAACGACAGGGTGTTGTCCAGGATCACGCCAAGGTTCTTAGCGCTCTGGGAGGAGGACACAATGGAGTTGTCAACCGTGATGGCGAGATCATGGAACGGGCAGTCCTTCCCGGGAGGAAGAGCAGCTCCGTCTTGCCGAGGTTCAGCTTGAGGTGGTGATCCGTCATCCACACTGATATGTCTGCCAGACATGCAGAGATGCGATTCGCCACCTGGTCATCAGAAGGGGAAAGGAGAAGATTAATTGTGTGTCGTCTGCATAGCAATGATAGGAGAGACCATGTGAGGTTATGACAGAGCCAAGTGACTTGGTGTATAGCGAGAATAGGAGAGGGCCTAGAACAGAGCCCTGGGGGACGCCAGTGGTGAGAGCGCGTGGTGAGGAGATTCTCGCCACGCCACCTGGTAGGAGCGACCTGTCAGGTAGGACGCAATCCAAGCGTGGGCCGCGCCGGAGATGCCCAACTCGGAGAGGGTGGAGAGGAGGATCTGATGGTTCACAGTATCGAAGGCAGCCGATAGGTCTAGAAGGATGAGAGCAGAGGAGAGAGAGTTAGCTTTAGCAGTGCGGAGCGCCTCCGTGATACAGAGAAGAGCAGTCTCAGTTGAATGACTAGTCTTGAAACCTGACTGATTTGGATCAAGAAGGTCATTCTGAGAGAGATAGCGGGAGAGCTGGCCAAGGACGGCACGTTCAAGAGTTTTGGAGAGAAAAGAAAGAAGGGATACTGGTCTGTAGTTGTTGACATCGGAGGGATCGAGTGTAGGTTTTTTCAGAAGGGGTGCAACTCTCGCTCTCTTGAAGACGGAAGGGACGTAGCCAGCGGTCAGGGATGAGTTGATGAGCGAGGTGAGGTAAGGGAGAAGGTCTCCGGAAATGGTCTGGAGAAGAGAGGAGGGGATAGGGTCAAGCGGGCAGGTTGTTGGGCGGCCGGCCGTCACAAGACGCGAGATTTCATCTGGAGAGAGAGGGAGAAAGAGGTCAGAGCACAGGGTAGGGCAGTGTGAGCAGAACCAGCGGTGTTGTTTGACTTAGCAAACGAGGATCGGATGTCGTCGACCTTCTTTTCAAAATGGTTGACGAAGTCATCTGCAGAGAGGGAGGAGGGGGAGGAGGATTCAGGAGGGAGGAGAAGGTGGCAAAGAGCTTCCTAGGGTTAGAGGCAGATGCTTGGAATTTAGAGTGGAAGAAAGTGGCTTTAGCAGCAGAGACCGAAGAGGAACATGTAGAGAGGAGGGAGTGAAAGGATGCCAGGTCCGCAGGGAGGCGAGTTTTCCTCCATTTCCGCTCGGCTGCCCGGAGCCTTGTTCTGTGAGCTCGCAATGAGTCGTCGAGCCACGGAGCGGGAGGGGAGGACCGAGCCGGCCTGGAGGATAGGGGACATAGAGAGTCAAAGGATGCAGAAAGGGAGGAGAGGAGGGTTGAGGAGGCAGAATCAGGAGATAGGTTGGAGAAGGTTTGAGCAGAGGGAAGAGATGATAGGATGGAAGAGGAGAGAGTAGCGGGGGAGAGAGAGCGAAGGTTGGGACGGCGCGATACCATCCGAGTAGGGGCAGTGTGGGAAGTGTTGGATGAGAGCGAGAGGGAAAAGGATACAAGGTAGTGGTCGGAGACTTGGAGGGGAGTTGCAATGAGGTTAGTGGAAGAACAGCATCTAGTAAAGATGAGGTCGAGCGTATTGCCTGCCTTGTGAGTAGGGGGTGTAGGTGAGAGGGTGAGGTCAAAAGAGGAGAGGAGTGGAAAGAAGGAGGCAGAGAGGAATGAGTCAAAGGTAGACGTGGGGAGGTTAAAGTCGCCCAGAACTGTGAGAGGTGAGCCGTCCTCAGGAAAGGAGCTTATCAAGGTATCAAGCTCATTGATGAACTCTCCGAGGGGACCTGGAGGGCGATAAATGATAAGGATGTTAAGCTTGAAAGGGCTGGTAACTGTGACAGCATGGAATTCAAAGGAGGCGATAGACAGATGGGTAAGGGGAGAAAGAGAGAATGACCACTTGGGAGGGATGAGGATCCCGGTGCCACCACCCCGCTGACCAGAAGCTCTCGGGGTGTGCGAGAACACGTGGGCGGACGAAGAGAGAGCAGTAGGAGTAGCAGTGTTATCTGTGGTGATCCATGTTTCCGTCAGTGCCAAGAAGTCGAGGGACTGGAGGGAGGCATAGGCTGAGATGAACTCTGCCTTGTTGGCCGCAGATCGGCAGTTCCAGAGGCTACCGGAGACCTGGAACTCCACGTGGGTCGTGCGCGCTGGGACCACCAGATTAGGGTGGCCGCGGTGTGGAGCGTTTGTATGGTCTGTGCAGAGAGGAGAGAACAGGGATAGACAGACACATAGTTGACAGGCTACAGAAGAGGCTACGCTAATGCAAAGGAGATTGGAATGACAAGTGGACTACACGTCTCGAATGTTCAGAAAGTTAAGCTTACGTAGCAAGAATCTTATTGACTAAAATGATTAAAATGATACAGTACTGCTGAAGTAGGCTAGCTGGCAGTGGCTGCGTTGTTGACTTTGTAGGCTAGCTGGCAGTGGCTGCGTTGTTGACACTACACTAATCAAGTCGTTCCGTTGAGTGTGATAGTTTCTACAGTGCTGCTATTCGGGGGCTAGCTGGCTAGCTAGCAGTGTTGATTACGTTACGTTGCGTTAAAAGAACGACAATAGCTGGCTAGCTAACCTAGGAAATCGCTCTAGACTACACAATTATCTTTGATACAAAGACGGCTATGTAGCTAGCTATGTAGCTAGCTACGATCAAACAAATCAAACCGTTGTACTGTAATGAAATGAAATGAAAATGTGATACTACCTGTGGAGCGAAGCGGAATGCGACCGGGTTGTTGAGTGAGGAAGTTCTATTCGGTAGACGTTGGCTAGCTGTTGGCTAGCTAGCAGTGTCTCCTACGTTAAGGACGACAGATAGCTGGCTAGCTAACCTCTGTAAATTAAGATAATCACTCTAAGACTACACACTCTAGACTACACAATTATCTTGGATACGAAGACAGCAAAGACAACTATGTAGCTAGCTAACACTACACTAATCAAGTCATTCAGTTGAGTGTAATAGTTTTTACAGTGCTGCTATTCGGTAGACGGTGGACGTTAGCTAGCTGGCTAGCTGGCTAGCTGCTGGGCAGATAGCAGTGTAGACTACGTTAGGAAGACGAAATACGATAATTACGCAATTATCATTGATACAAAGACGGCTATGTAGCTAGCTAAGAAGAAATTGCTAAGATTAGACAAATCAAACCGTTGTGCTATAGTGAAATGTAATGAAATGTAATGAAAAGTTATACTACCTGCGGGCCGAAGTGCGAATGCGACCGCTCGCTCCAACCCGGAAGATTCGGTAGACGTAGTACAGATACCCAAAATAACTACTTCAGTAGTACTTAAGTATATTTACTTAAGTACTTAACATCACTGAAAATGTGATTTTTTTTTATAGAGCCAAAATATTTTTTTATATATCAATTAAAGAAACTGGAAAATCAAGAACGGCGGGACGAATCTAATTAACAACCACCCCCCGAAATTCTGCAGCTAGATACTTACTTACGTTGTCTGGGTGTGACCAAAAAAAAAAAAAAAAATGAAATGGAACAGGATCTGAAATGGAACAAAAATATAAACGCAATATGCAACAATTTCAAAGATTTAACTGAGTTACAGTTCATGTAAGGAAATCAGTCAATTGAAATAAATAATTCCCTAATCTATGGATTTCACATGACTGGGAATACAGATATGCATCTGTTGGTCACAGATACCTTAAAAAAAATGGTAGGGGCGTGGATCAGAGAACCAGTCAGTATCTGGAGTGACCACCATTTGCCTCATGCAAATTAACAACCACTCCTTCGCATAGAGTTGATCAGGCTGTTGATTGTGGCCTGTGGAATGTTGTCCCACTCCTCTTCAATGGCTGTGTGAAGTTGCTGGATATTGGCGGGAAATGGAACTCGCTGTCATACACATCGATCCAGAGCATCTCAAAAATGCTTAATGGGTGTCATGTCTGGTGAGTATGCAGGCCATGGTGGAACTGAGACATTTTCAGTATCCAGGAATTGAGTACAGATTTGTGTACAGATCCTTGCACCATGGGGCCGTGCATTATCATGCTGAAACATGAGGTGATGGTGGCAGATGAATTCCCCGACAATGGGCCTCATCTATGCATTCAAATTGCCATCGATAAAATGCAATTGTATTCGTTGTCCGTAGTTTATGCCTGCCTATACCTTAACCCCACCGCCACCAAAGAGAACTCTGTTCACAACATTGGCATTAGCAAACCGCTTGTCCACACAACGCCATACCAGCTGTCAGACAGCTGCCCAGTACAGTTGAAACCAGGATTCATCCTTGAACACTTCTCCGGCGTGCCAGACGCCATCAAAGGTGAGCATTTTCACACTGAAGTCATTTAGTACACCCAACTGCAGTCAGGTCAAGACCCTGGTAAGGATGACAAGCACACAGATGAGCTTTCCTGAGACGGTTTTAGACGGTTGTGCAGAAATTCTTCAGTTATGCAAACCAACAATTTCATCAGCTGTCCGGTGGCTGGTCTCAGATGATCCCACAGGTGAAGATGCGGATGTGGAGGTCCTGGGTTGGCATTGTTACACGTGGTCTGCGGTTTTGAGGCCGGTTGGACGTACTGCCAAATTCTCTAAAACAACGTTGGAGCCGGCTTATGAAAATGAAAATGTAATTCTCTGGCAACAGCTCTGGTGGACAGTGCTCCAGTCAGCATGCCAATTGCACACTCCCTCAAAACTTCAGGCATCTGTGGCATTGTGTTGTGTGACAAAACTGCACATTTTAGAGTGGCCTGTGCAATGATCATGCTGTTTAATCAGCTTCTTGATATGCCACACCTGTCAGGTGGATGGATTATCTTGGCAAAGGATACATTTTCACTAACAGGGCTGTAAAAAATGTGTGCACAATTTGAGAAATATTTTTTTTTTAGGAACATTTCTTGTATCTTATATTTCAGCTCATGAAACATGGGACCAACACTTTACATGTTGCGTTTATATTTTTTTGTACGGTGTAGGTAGACATATAAGGCAATACAAAACTCTAAAAACACATACACTGTATGTTCAAGGCCTCTTGAATACTTTTCATGCAAAGCATATACAGAACAAAAATATAAATGCAACTTGTAAAGTGCTGGTCCCTTGTTTCATTGTCCCATGTTTCAGTGGGTGGGCCTGGCTCCCAAGTGGGTGTGCCTATGGCTGCGCCCCTGTCCAATCATGTCAAATCCATAGATTAGGGTCTGATGAATTTATTTCAATTGACTGATATTCTTATATGAACTGTAACTCAGTAGAATCTTTTAAATTGTTGGATGTTGCATTTGTATTTATTTTCAGTGATTGTGGTCTGAGAAAGTTTGATGTTTGTGTGACGTTTCTAAACCCATGTGGCTCACTGAAACAGTGAATGACACCCGCAGAAACATTACAGAGAAGACATACGACACTTGTCCAGATGTTCAAAGCACTTTACATTGTATGGCGCTTAACTCATCCCTTCCATTACCAATGTGTTGCACCCACCTGGGTGACCATAAAGACCACAGAGAATCAGGATTTTATCTTAATATCTTATCTGATGAATGATAGCTTGTACAGAGTCATGCCCCTGACTCTCACTGCCCTGGGACAATGAGATGTCCTTGAACCAGAAGGAAGAGTGCCCCCTACTGTCCCTCCAACATCACCTTCAGCAGCATCTGGTCTCCCATCCAAGGATCAAGCAGGCCAAACCGTGTTTCAGGGGAATGCCAGCAGTGGGATACATGGTGGTATGGCTGCAATTCACATCTATAGTCACACTTCTGAGAGTCTTCAACGCTGAGCTGGACATCCCGTGGTGAAGACATTAATAACTGCCCTGAATTTTTTTTAAATTCTGTTCAAGTTTCTGTCTGTCTGATCAGGTGAACAATGTATTATTTTTCACAGCGATAAAATGTATAATCTTTACTGATCTAACTGCAAGTGTAACTGAATGAACCTCCAAATGTGCTATACTATCAATACAAATTGAATCACAAAACATTAGAAGAGGATATCACTCAACCACCCTGTGAGAAGACAGTGAAGCACTAGAGCAAGATATACAATTTTATTCATTCCAGCGACTCCCTATTCTAACTTTGATCTGCAAGAATTGTGTAAGATTGCCTCATACTTTCAGAGGCCCATGTAGTATGGATATGGAGAGGTTTCGCACACCCTCCTAGTGGTGGTTGATGAGATTGGGATCTTCTGTTGTCCCTCCAAGAGACAGATACCGGTCTTCCTCAGTGTGACTTTGGCCTCTGGGTATGCAGTAGATTAGTACTTTAGCTTCATTCCAGTCATAATTGTTGTATTGACCATTATGTAGAAATATGAGACCAACAGATTGTTGATGTATGTATGTATGTATGTATGTATGTATGTATGTATGTATGTATGTATGTATGTATGTTTGTATGTATCTATGTACGTATGTACGTACGTTCAGTATGTATGTATAACTGACCCTTTCTGTGTTTTCCTCCCTGACTTTACACAAGAGAGTGTGTTCTCCTAATACTGTAGTGACTGTTTGCAAGCATTACAGAAATTGAGTTTGTGTTAAGAACTATCTCCCTGTAATTTCCATGTAAAATATCCCATATTTCCCTGAAAAACACAAGACTTTATGGTGTTCAGAACTTTTACTCATTTTCAGCATTATATGATTAATCATTTGTTACTGTACATTCCTCTAGTGGTGAAAAATAGATTTACTTACTCTCCCTGCAATGCAGCCAACCAGACCAGAGGGAGTGAAATCTTTGTTCAAAACAGACACAGAAGGGATGGGCATCTCGCATTCCTACTCTTGTCTGTCACTTTGAAACTACGGCCTAAATAAAATGCATAGCCTATTGGGATATGAAGGAATTGAATAGGTGTATACAAAATGGTGATACAGCACTACACCTAACCTTTCTATCGGGGTCAGGGTTTCGGCCATATTACTACAACAATCTGATTCCTTCAAAACTACACACCGACATATTGGCAGGTCGAGATGGATCCCCAATAGCCTGGTGAAACCAGCCTGATCACTGCGTTCACCATTCTGTAATATGTGGAGTGAAATAGAATGGTGAATGCAGTTGGTTCTAGCAGACTAGAGCCACAGATTATGAGAAGACAGCTTTTACCTGGTCAGGTCTGTATGAGTTTGAGAGGGTACCTTTCGGTCTGGATAATGCCCCTGCAATGCCCCTTACCACCGCATTGGGTTTGTACGTGTTTGAGCGGATACTTTTCGGCCTGTGTAATGCCCGACACAGCGGTGTCCGGGCTGATGGTGAGACACCCTATTGACCTACCTTGATGTTTTTGTTTATTTGCTGGACTTTGACAGACATCTAGTCCACCGTTAACAAGTCTTCCAGAAGATACATTAAGCTACATGACCAATCACTGTTAGCTGGGCTATAAAAGAAAAGTGCACTCCCTCTGTGGGTCCCACAGAAATGGATTGAGCAACACTGATGTAAACTGTGTCTGACTTCTATAACAGTGTAATAACAATGTATTGTAATAACAGTCCACAAAGAATACATGATAAAAAACATAACTAGTTTATTTGGCTGCAATTTACCTGATAGTTAGTTACCAGACATCATCATCTATCAAACAAGCAGACCTGAATTGAACACATACTCATCAAATAAGATTCTCATGAAGACATTATTCCCAACAACAATTTATTGTTGTGTCAACAGGTGATTGTTTTTTCGCAAAATACAGCCAACAAAAAACCAAGATGATAAAACAGTGAATGCCATGTATATTTTCCCCATTATGTAAAAGTGGACAAACATCCTGAGTATGATTCAATATTTGAGGGGGAAGCTCTGTAGAAATAGTCAGCTAATGAAGCTGAAACAGTTAAAGCATGACTTGAGAAAATGCTCTATGGAAACCATTAAATCAGGAAGCCATGCAGTTCAGAGAATGTTGTCATTTTCAAATAACAATCAATCATGCTTTTTTAACAATCAAACATGCATTGGGTACTTTAGCAAGGTCTAGGTGGTTTCCTACATGTTCTACATGAGCATTTTAGCAATCACATATTCTAGTAGTTTGCAGCATTTATTAATGAACTTTTCCACAGCATTTTAAACATTCCTTCTTCAGTCCCTTATACCAAATGAGTGGAAGAAGCAAAAGGGTACTTAAATGAATAAATAAAACAAAACGTACAATATCACAGAATAAAGCTTCCTTCCTTTATGCTGCCATTGAGTGTCAATAACACAGACATAATTCAATCGCTTCTATTACTGTTAAAAAATGACAGTTAAACAGTCAATCATTGCAAGCTCAAACATTACAAGGCAGGTCAGTGTCACAGTGGTCACGGACAGTTTATTTTAGTTCCCTCCTAAATTCAACTAAGGCCTGAAGTCATTCAGGGAAACATTTGTAAAAATACATTGTGTTGTTTATTGTCTGTAACAATAATAAAGCGATTATATTATTTATTTTTTGAAAAACTACCAAAATCATGCAACTATAATTTTGAACAAACAAGTGCTTTGATGTGAGTGCTGGTGTTGTGGGTGGGAGATTAGGCACTGGCATCTTGCTTTAGGCGTTGACTACGTGCCTTGTAGACCTCGATGAGTAAATCTTTGACATATTGAATCTCTCGTTCCACTGACTCCGCCTTGTCGCGGAGCTCCCGGTTGTGTTCCTCCAGCCCATGAAGCTCCTCCTCCAGTATGTCCAGCTCCGCCCTCTTACGCAGTCGATACCTACAGTTTACAAAATACCAGGGTCAGCTTGCACCTGCTGTACCGTTGGAGCCCCCTCCCCTTTCCCCTTATTATGTCCCCCTCTCAGTCCCCACCACAAGTGGCAGTTGCCAACCTATCCTACACCCACAACATCTCATCTATCTTTGTAGAAGTAACCATGACTTGTCTGAGTCACTGAGCTACAGTAGGTTGGCAGTTCAATATCAGTTCTCGCTAAGAGATAGAGAAAGCTAGTGTCATGAATTTAACATGGACATGTTTTCCCAACCTCATCCCTTAAGTAATAGATTTACGGATATGTATCTATGAACATCCAAGATAGCAGGTCCTATTAGAAGAGTTCAGATTTCAGATTTTATAAACACATTTATATCTGAGAAATTCTTGTAGCACTTTCACACCAGTGAAAAGACACAGTGATCCCATTCAAACCAGAGATTAAGGTCTACTTAAAATGTGCACAGACATTTTTTTGGTCAGACTTTAAAAAATTACCAAACATTCTATCATCAGTTTTTATTTAAACTTTATAAAATCAGTACATTTTTCACAACATACCTGTGAGCAGCTGTTTTGTTCTGGTCTCTCTTCTTCTGCTTCCGTTCTCCGGTATGTACTTCCAGAGGGACAGCAACAAGGCCTGGTTTGAGGCAGCTCAGGGAGCATGGATCTTCCTTTAGCCTCTGTACTGCTTGCCTGTGAATGGGCGAGTCCACCATTGGCCTCTCGCTCTCTCCTCTTGACAGACATTCGTAGCTTTGGTCTCCAAGACATTCTGGGAAGAGGTAGTGGCCATGCTGGGGCTCTATACCATGTACTTGTGTAGGCTCTTCGATTTCACTTATAAAGCTATAAGGCTCTGTATCAGCAATGTTCGGGTGGTGGTGGTAATAGCCACCGTTTGCCTCTGGCTCTTGAGGAATACCTCCAGAGAGTCCACCATCTTTGTTGCAATGAAAGACCTCCAGCCCCATACCATCATAACCCCTGCCACTAACCTTCATTCCATGCATCAACTGTCCTTCTCTCTTGGGGTGGGTATCGAAGGACCCACCCATACAAAAACTTCTGGCCATCTCTTCACTGCAAAAAACATCCTCTGTAAAACAATAACTTTCCTCTTCCTTCAGCAATACACCACATTCTCTGACTTTCTTTACACTGCCAATGTTCTTCCCAACTCTCTTCAATGTAGAAAAGTGGTTAACAGCCTCTGTGCTTCCTGAGGAACTTCCTTTGGCACTCCAGGTGTCATGCTCAAGTTCCTCTCCAACTTTGTTGACACCATCTGAAACTATTCTTCGACAAGTATTGTATGAATGATGATGACAGTTGTATGGGGATTGTCTAGCCATTTTGGGTCTTCCAATGGGACCACCACAGAAGCTCACTCGGTCGAGTTCCCCTGTTGCCAGGGTAACAAACAATGGGCTGGTTTCTGATTGGTTGCCACTGTACGAAGCATAGGGCAACTGGTAGTAAGAATGGGCACCCATTGCTTGGGCGCCTTTGTCACATTTTGGTGATTTGTCCAATTTGGTTGAAGTCGATTCAGACCGGAAGTAATCCTCAAGCTGAGCAAGCTCCTCTTGCAAAAGAGAGGTCATGACCTCCAAGCCAGAGGGCACCTTGACATCATGTTCCAACGGTGAGGGCGGAGAAGATGAGCTAGAAGAGGATTCAGTAGTCGACTGGAACGAAGACAAATCAACTTTTTCCGTCATCCAGTCCGTCTGACCATCACCTATGAAAAAAAATGATTTTATTAAAATATTGAATTCAAATGTCCATATCGCAGGCATAAAATTAAATGAGGATTTTTTAAACGGTCCTTTAATTTCTGACGATAAACGATAAATGTAGAAAAATATATATATATATCCTTGCGAAACTAACCGATCATTTGAAAATAATTTAACGCCATCGTCTTCATTGGGAAAATATCCACTTAGCTTCACTCATTGTACGACATAAGCTCGTACTGCAGTGCGATTCCACCTGGAATGTGGAAAAATAAAAAAGCGTCTTGCCGTATCTCACCAATTCTGTGCTGTCCCTCCGGTAACTCCACCCCCTTCCTTCCCCAGGATTGGCTGTCGTTAGCTTGTTGGGAAGAGGGAATGATGAGGTCGACCGTGCAAACAAGAGGAATTTTCCTGCGAAGGATCGATATCGCCATCGTGTCTTTTATTTCGGTCAAAATGGTCAAATGCACTAAGTGTGCGAGGGTTCCAGAGAAGTGTCACTATGGACAGAGTGGTGGGAACACTTGAAGACCTGTGAATGACAAAAAAAATCTACTTAAAACAATCAACAACTCTACTGAATTTCCACACCCAAACACCCCATTTCACCCCATTGCCACACCCCCAAAAACACCACACACTAAAAACAACTGTTAAAATTGTACAATTATCAGAGGGTCTTCACAGACCAAAAATGGTTGAAGTTTCCTGATAATTGCATTTTGCATCCATAAACCAACATCTTAGTTTTCACATTACGAAACTACTGAACTTTAGGGAAATAATAAGTTAGGTTTGGAAATCTGTTACAGGGCTATATAACACTGTCTCTATGAAAACTCACTCCCCTCATAAAATGCAACTATAATATCTCAACAACATATCAAATTGTATTTGTTATAATCCATTTCACAGTCCAGGAAAGCAGTGCCTACACGACAGTATAGTAAACAACGTTTATGTTAGTTAGCCTATGTGTATTCTATATCAAATATTAAAAAGTATTATTTTTTCCTCTCGTTCCAACTATTATATGTTTATGTTTTAAATATATAGCAAATTTCTACATTTGAAAAATATAGATTTTACTAGTAGCCCACTGATAAAATATTTTTCAGTGGCAGTTCTCACCTCTGAGCTCAGTAGGCTACTGTAAAACTGTCGATTCTAAATATCTCTGTTAGACTAAAAGGTCATTACAATAACCCCAACATCATTTCAGAAATGGTTAATAAAACAATTACAATGTCAAAGCTAACATATTGAACACATTATACTTGACAACAACTGTAGAATAAAGAGAAATAATTAATTTCACTTACCCCATTATTTCTCAATAGTATAGTTGTTTGGAAGTGCGTTGCAAATGCAAAGCACAACAACTAGTGACAGGGAGGTCAATTTAATAAGTCATCTCTTACTTAGAACACAATGACCTCATTTGGTGTGTTATGAAGACGATGAGTTTCAAACAGAAAGTTTAGGAATCAGCAACTTCTTCTGGAACTACTAAATCCGGACCGTATCACACTGTTACAAATCAATCCGCAGTTTACATTTTACCCCTTTTATCGCGTCATATCCAAGGGACTTTCCACCCTGTTATTTCCAAAAGACATGTTGTAATAAAATGGAAATAAAACGATGTAACTTTACATTATTTACATGTAAATAATAATATATATTTACATTTCTACAACCACACTTGGGTTGCAAAAACGCAATTCACCTCAGGAATCATGGCATTTTTAAGGATCATATTTCCGAGCTAATATCTTGTTAGTAAATAAATTGTCACCCACAGAGAATGTCCTACATAAAGCACTCTGTAATAACGGACACGGTTTATAACGGACTATTTAGTCACACACACGGGAGGAAGGATACAGTCTTGCAGTTGGAAGGTGTAACTTTTGTTGCAGCACTGTTGCATCAGTTACGCAGCGGGTTCGCGGAATGTTGTAGGATTGTGGTCACACTATTGGTTTATCTAGACTAAACCTCTTATTGGTCGATTAGGAATTGTCAAATTATTTTTAATCGTCATAGATCCAATGTTACTTTGTATATGTGTGTACAAGTAGTAAGGAGATAGAGGCCACCTGCCTCTTTCAGTATTTATTATTTCCTCCATAAGACATTACCTCTTTAATAGTTATAATAAGAAGGTTGCAACCTATAACTTTATACGAATGAGCAAATTCTATTATAAATGTAATGCACTTTAGTGTAATCAACCAGAGAAAAGCTTAGTAGGCTGCTAGCCATCAATTTCATCTCAATTAAAATGGTCAAACTTCTATAAAAAAATGTCTTATTAACATATTTTGTGTGTAGAATATTAATAAAAGTAAAATAATAATTCCAAAGGTCTATATGGTTAGAAGGACAAAATGACACACAGGAGGTCAAAGCAGTTTAAACTTGACTTTATCTCTCATTAGTACAACAGTTAAAAACCACTCTCTGTCTGGAGTTGCTATGCATTTTCCTCACTGAGAAACCAAAAGCTGATTGAAGCAGCCATGTCTTCCTGTTGCTATAGTAATAGGGAACACTGCCCCCCTTTGAAAACATGCTTTTTGGCGTGTCTGTTGCCAAGGGTTTAAAATAATCCCCTTACCTCTGCGCTTACAATGTTCTTGTTATTGCACTCTTTGCAGCTTTTGTGCATACAACCTATTAATTCTTTGCATTTGTAATATTCGTGCCATGAAGTTCATGAAAACTTCCTGCAGTCGTCTGACCCTTTCTACGTCTATTCTTTCTCGACGTGTGTAACCTAACCTGCAACCGATATCCTATTGTAATGTATTAAAATTCGACTCTATTCCATTCCCAAAATACTGCACAAAACTGGTCATAGTATAAGGATACAGGACACACTTTTTTGTCTTTTTTTGTTTGCTTTCTTCGCTGTTTCAATTTCTCACAGCATTAACCATCTGATAGCAGCAGAAACGCCACCTGGTGTTATCAATAGCATTGTTGAGGAATGTAGTCCACTTGCTATTGTTTAACATCTCTCCAGGAGACCAGCACTAGTAAATTGGAATGTAACTATTATAATCATATGGGAGAGTACTGTTGCTTTTCGAGAGGTTCTTTAAGACTGGGAATAGTGGAAAAATTAAACATGAAGCACCCAATTAACACTGATGCATGCTGTCACGAACGGATGTTTGTGTGTGTGGATGTGGACAATGTGCAAATATTTTCATGTTTTTTCCCCTTTTTTCTGTTCGAAGAGGTCACGGAGAAGGTTTATATTATAACAGGCATATTGTATGCATATGAGTCACATATCATCTCGTATGCCGTACCTATATCATTTTATGCTATATTTGATTAATTTTTTTAAAATCTAAATTTCATTTATGGAAAATAATACAAATCATATTTTCTGCTGCAAAAGCGTTGCCCTCTCTGCAACTACTGTCCAAGAATCTTTGGGAGATCTGACTCTACATCATAGAGAGAACTGCTTTCAAAGGAGGGCTTGCACTTCGCAAGTATGGCACATTGGTAACAGTTACAGCATAGTTTCATCACCAGCTCCCTACGAATCCTGCTTACATTAACTTTTTACACGGATTGGCAATATGGGAAGCAACACTACAGGTTCCTGCCAATGCAGTGACACTTTTGAAACCTTCAATACACCCTCCCTCTCACATGACTTGTGTGTAAGATGTCATTATAGCGATTAAATCCTGTACTATAATAAACAACGGAATTGCTTCCTTTACTTGGTGTAGGTATACATCCTTTACGAAAATCTATCTGTATAGAATAGTCTTGAAAAATTATATCAGAGGCAAATTTGCAAAGATATGACCTTTAATTTGATGAAACCTTCTTGAAAGTCAATCATCCCTGAGGAAGCTTGGTAGAAAGAGGGAGTGTCATCCTGTCATCTTATCATGCAGCACAATGTCATGCAATGTACTGCATTGTCAAATGTGGTTCAATCTCCAGCAGGAACTAATAACTTCATCTTTTGTAGGTCTGTATGACATTCAGAAGAATAAATAATCTCTCTGTTTAATTAATACAAATGCTTATACATTACTTACAAAAATACTTTGAATCATATTGACATTGAGCCTGAATATTAATACCATAACATATCTTACCCTGATATGGATGGTAAAACTAGATTTTTAAAAAATTATTCACTGGGCCAAAAGCATCACTTTAGGATATTATCACGCTTTAGGGAAGACCCAGATGCAGACAGTGTCGAAGTAACAAAAGTGTATTACTACAGGGAGCAGGCAAAACGACAGGTCAAGGGCAGGCAGAGGTCAATAATCCAGTGTGATGTGACAAGGTACACAACGGCAGGCCGGCTCAGGGACAGGGGAGGCAGAATGGTCAAAACTGTGAAAACTAGAAAACAGGAGCTAGAAACAGACAGGAGCAAGGGGGAAACGCTGGTAGGCTTGACGAACAAAATGAACTGGCAACAGACAAACAGAGAACAAAGGTATACATACACTAGGGATAATGGGGAAGATGGGCAACACCTGGAGGGGGGTGGAGACAAGCACAAATACAGGTGAAACAGATCAGGGTGTGACAGATATTGTATTTTAATTTGGTTTAACAGTATTGCTGTGCTTACTTCCTGTACACAAAAGGTGAATGATGGTGGCAGAACAAAGTGCAGTGTTCTGGAAAGTCTGGTTTGAGCTTGAGCAGGAATATTGAAGTAGAGGCTAAAGACTATTGTTAAGCATGCATTTTAAAGCTTCTCAGGTTTTCATTACATTTCATTTCTCATTTCATTTCATTAATCATACCGGTGACATTCTGTTCACCTTCATCTTGAGCTCCCTCACAATCACCTTCAGTCAGTAACTGATAGTGGCTCAGATTGGGGAGAAAGTTAGTATCCTATGCCCCCAGCCCTGACTATGAGCTGACCAGGACCAGGAGAGCTAAGGAAGCAAACCACAAAATAACCGTATGTCGCTCTGGATAAGAGCGTCTGCTAAATGACTAAAACGTAAAGGGTTGCAGTTACATGTTAAGATAATGTTACTGGATTACTGAATCTTATTTGAGTACTGCAGTCTCACATAACAATATGGGTTGGAATAGACAACAATCCAGTGATTTCAAGCCATTGTAGTTTCATCACAGCAACAGAGGAATAATAAGCCTTGAATTTGATCTAAGAGCCAAAGAGAACAAGTGTTTTACAGTATTCAAATAATGTTATTTTCCCTCCCTCAGCACCTTACTTACTCCCACCCAACAGTCTATTGTGAATCCCACCCTGAGAATATGTTTGGAGTGCCAGTCCACTAGGGGTTATCCTGAGGGATTATAGATACTAAATACTGGATAGGGAACCCAGAATGGGTATGAAACAGCAACAGGGATGCTCCTCAACAGCAGTACTGCCATGATCAGTCACTCTTCCCATGACAACAGGGGCCTTTTGAGCCCCAGCAGCAGTCTGGGTCCATAGGGAACTAACAGGCAGCAGCAGCCAGCTGCTCTCCTGTGTCATCCACAACCACAGGCTTAATCAGTCCCTCATAAACTGGCCAGCCACATGGAGACAAAGCTCCACAGTCTCCACACACGTGCATCTATATTGCTTCTAAATACTAAAAAGAGCTGATGTGTGCTCTGATGAAGATTCGTTGTCAGAATGTGTCAATGGGAGTTTGTTTTTGTCACTCTGATTGTGAACATTTTGATGAAGATGCAGCAGATTCAACTCGATACAGTTGAGTTGTAAGAGCAGGATCACTTCAGAAGGAGCCTCAAGGAAAATATAGAGTAGACTTGTCTACTGGAGGTGATTCAGATACTGCATTACAGTACCCTTGAATTAGATATTGACCAGAATGTACTATTATTCTGAATTACATTGTTTAAATATGTTCATCTATCAAGTACGCAATGATTCCTCAAAATGAGCCCATCCCAAAAATGAAGAAATACTAAACAAGGATCTCTGCCAGGGGTTCTTGATATAATACTGTGCTTGAGTCTGCTGCCCTCTTCTGTTACTTGCTGTAGATGATCGTAGAACTGACACATCGTCTTCAATACATTAATAAGGAGATCCTTGAGGACCACTTCTCTAAAAACAATTATGTGGAGAAGAAACAAATGATTGTCCAGCAACAACAATTAAGAGCAGGCACACAACACATACTGAATCTTGTGTGTGTATCTGTGTGTGTACGTGCGTATGTGTGTGTGTTTGTTTTTGTGGTGCATGTGTGCGTGTATGTGTTTGTATGTGTGTGTGTGTGCATCTTCAAGGCAGAGTGTGGTGTTGTGGTTCACAAGTCTGTAGGAGCTGGGCGTCAAGCCATCAACAACTCTAAGGTTCACAAGGTGCTCTCTTCTCCAGCCCCATCAAAGATTATTACTGGACAGGGAAATATGAACAAATCTATAACACACAGTGAACGATTGGCAAACGTCTTCTCACAGAAAGAAAATAAATTGTATACTGGTTCACATTTGATATAGACAGTAGGATGTCTTGAGAAATGTTCATAGCCCTAGAGCTGTCTAATAATATCCTGTCCTATCAGACCAAAAGAATGTATGAGCATGCAGCCTCTTGGGGAGAGGCTTTTCCATATCCGTTGGTAAATTCCTCTGTTTACCTCCCAATGTCTGACTGTGCTTTCTGTCTCTCTTTTAAAACCATCATTAGGTGTGCTTGCTGAAGCCAAGCACAACTTTAGAAATGTTTCATACTTATTATTAATGTGCTTGCTGAAGGCAAGACCACTCCAGATTTCTTACATATTCATATTGTTAATGTGCTTGCTGAAGGCAAGACCACTATAGAGTTACATAGTTGTATTATTGATGTGCTTGCTGAAGGCAAGACCACTATAGAGTTACATAGTTGTATTATTAATGTGCTTGCTGAAGGCTAGACCACTCTAGAGTTCTTACATAGTTTTATTATTAATGTGCTTGCTGTAGGCAAGATCACTCCAGATTTCTTACATATTCATATTAATGTGCTTGCTGAAGGCAAGACCACTATAGAGTTACATAGTTGTATTATTAATGTGCTTGCTGAAGGCTAGACCACTCTAGAGTTCTTACATAGTTTTATTATTAATGTGCTTGCTGTAGGCAAGATCACTCCAGATTTCTTACATATTCATATTAATGTGCTTGCTGAAGGCAAGACCACTCAGAGTTACATAGTTGTATTATTAATGTGCTTGCTGAAGGCTAGACCACTCTAGAGTTACATAGTTGTATTATTAATGTGCTTGCTGAAGGCAAGACCACTCTAGAGTTACATAGTTGTATTATTAATGTGCTTGCTGAAGGCTAGACCACTCTAGAGTTACATAGTTGTATTATTAATGTGCTTGCTGAAGGCTAGACCACTCTAGAATTACATAGTTGTATTATTAATGTGCTTGCTGAAGGCTAGACCACTCTAGAGTTCTTACATAGTTGTATTATTGATGTGCTTGCTGAAGGCTAGACCACTCTAGAGTTACATAGTTGTATTATTAATGTGCTTGCTGAAGGCAAGACCACTCTAGAGTTACATAGTTGTATTATTAATGTGCTTGCTGAAGGCTAGACCACTCTAGAGTTACATAGTTGTATTATTAATGTGCTTGCTGAAGGCTAGACCACTCTATAGTTCTTACATAGTTGTATTATTAATGTGCTTGCTGAAGGCTAGACCACTCTGTTTAAATGTGCACAAATTAGCATAAAATAACGCACCAACAGTAATAGTAACTCACAAACTGTTATAGCTAGAGACACCAAATCAACTTTCACATGTTCAGGCTATCCTGTCATAGCAATCAATCAATCAAACAAACATTCCAACTATCTATAGTTTTTCAACATTTAAAATTTGCATACCCCAAGGTGGTAAGGGTAGGCAACAACACATCTGCCACGCTGATCCTCAACACAGTGACCCTAAGGGGTGCGTGCTTAGTCCCATCCTGTACTCCCTGTTCACCCACGACTGCGTGGCCACGCATGACTCCAACACCATCATTAAGTTTGCCGACGACACAATGGTAGGCCTGATTACCAAAATTGATGAGACAGCCTATAGGTAGGAGGTCAGAGACCTGGCAGTGTGGTGCCAGGACAACAACCTCTCCCTCAACGTGAGCAAGACAAAGGAGCTGATCGTGGACTAAAGGAAAAGGAAGGCCGAACACGCCCCCATTCACATCGACGGGACTGTAGTGGAGCGGGTCGAGAGCTTTAAGTTCCTTGGTGTCCACATCACCAACAAACTATCATGGTCCAAACACACCAAGACAGTCGTGAAGAAGGCACGACAATGCCTATTCCCTCTCAGAAGACTGAAAAAATTTGGCATGGGTCCTCAGATCCTCAAAAAGTTCTACAGTTGCACCATCGAGAGCATCCTGACTGGTTGCATCACTGCTTAGTATGGCAACTGCTTGGCCTCCGACCGCAAGGCATTACAGAGGGTAATGCGTAGGGCCCAGTACATCATTGGGGCCAAGCTTCCTTCCATCCAGGACATCTCTACCAGGTGGTGTCAGAGGAAGGCCCCAGTCACCCAAGTCATATACTGTTATCTTTGCTACCGCACGGCAAACAGTACCGGAGAGCCAAGTCTAGGTCCAAAAGGCTCCTTAACAGCTTCTACCCCCTAGCCATAAGACTGCTAAACAGTTCATCAAATGGCTACCTGGACTATTGACATTGACCCCATGATACTGAAAATGTCCTTATACCCATCATGAGCTTGCTACAACCTAGGCTATGAATGAAGGTTTACAACATAGGTGCACACAGGTTGAGAGAAACATTTGAGATGACAGACAGGGACACATGGACAGACAGTGACACATTCAACAACTTTAACATCTTCAAAACTTAGTAAACTATAACAATTCAAATTAGAATGACTTAGAATTGGTTAAGAAAGAACAGACTGGTCTATACAGACAACAGGCAGAATGTGTTATGCACAAAGCTTGGCAAAATGAATACTTCAATGAGCTAAGTCAGCTCAATGAGTGCTTTGCAAACCTTACAGCAGTCGAATCAACAGAGGGGATAGTCCATACAGACCAAAAGGTCATTAACAATACATATCGCTCTTTTTACTCGGAATTGTACTCATCACAGGTTAAACATGATGATACTGATTGCACCAGTTTTGTACAACTCAGACATCTCCCTAATCCTGCAGCATCTCAATTAGATGCTCCAATCTCTTTGGCTGAGCTTAAAGAGAGAGTACAAAACTTGAGCATAGGAAAATCACCAGGCTATGATGGATTCACAATAGACTAATAGAGTTATTGACTGTTTTTGGGCGCAGTTGGGGAAGCCACTATTTAATATGATCCAGTTCTCTGTGTCCAAAAGGTCATTCTCAATAGATGTAAACAAAGCAATTATCTCGCTTTACTTAAGAAAAATAAAGATTCATTAGAGTGTGCTCACTATCAACCCCTATCACTGTTAAATTCAGATGTCAAACTATTTGCAAAATTCATGTCTCGAAGACTTGAATCTTACATGACAAATTTAGTCCATCACGTTCAAACTGGCTTTATAAAAAGTTGTCTGGCCTCTGACAACATCTGCCGTCTATTACACATCATTGACACAGCTGAAAATGTGGAACTACCTGCTGCTGTTCTTTCACTTGATGCCAAAAAGGCCTTTGATCGCCTTGAATGGCACTACCTCTGGACAGTATTCAAACATATGGGCTTTGGAGATTGTTTTATCAATATGATCAAAGTACTGTATTCTTACCCATCCACTATGGTGCTTCCTGGGAAATGATGTTCTAAACAATTCCCCATTGACAGAGGGACAAGGCAAGGCGTTTCTCTCAACAGCTTACTCTTCGCTTTATCACTAGAACCTTTGGCTCAGGCAGTCTGTCAGTCCACACATGTTCCTATCACTGCTCACAACTCTGACCACCGTATCTCCCTTTATGCAGATGATATTTGATAATATATGTTGGAGACGTTCCTCCTTCTCTACCTTTCCTTCTCAATATCTTTAAAAACGTCAGTTCAATCTCAGGTTACAAAATTAATTGGTCAAAATGTGCACTATTACCACTGAATGAAGATATGAGGAATACCTCCTTGTCCCCTGACATCTCAATAGTCAGCCATTTCAAATACCCAGGTGTTGACATCTCCCCGTCCTTACAGATCACCACCGATTTGAATAGTGTTTAAAACAAATGGAGTCTGACCTGCAAAGGCGGTCTCAATGCTCAAATTCAAGCTCTGTTCATACATGCATTTCCATCGTTAAGATGAACATACTTCCACGGATAAACTATTACAGCCCTATGATTCCCCTTTCACATATTAGAAGAAACTGCACACTTTGATCTCCAAATGTATATGGAAGGGCAAGCGTCCTCGGATCAAAAGGTACTGAGACAGAAGTGTTCAGGCCAAAATCGCCCCAATCTCCTGGCCATCAGCATGATGAGGTAGGCTATCTTGGAGTGATCCAAGGGGAAGGAGGGCTGAAGCTCAAAGACGAGGGCACACTGACCTAGGAACACCCGACAGGTGTTCCGGAGGAGGTAAGTGAGGCTCCCGAGAAGGTGGATTGACCAATGAGATGGCGCTGCTAGCAGCTGTGGGGGTTACCACATTGTCAGGTGGCCTCCCAGACAACTGTGGAATTGCTCCAGCAAACTGTCCAATGCCCAGTCATGGCGTTCAGACAATATTTGTACCCCCACCACAAAGCCACGAAGCAATGCTTACCGATGGTGGTTTCTTGGGTGGAGATGGCGTTGCGCAGCTGGCCCAGGTCTGCTGGGTCAGTCATGGCCAGTTTGTACTATCAGGAATCAAGGTAAGACCCAGATGCAGACTGTCGAAGTAACAATGTTTATTATAGCAACAGAGACAGGCAACGACAGGTCAAGGCAGGCAGGGGTCAATAATCCAGAGTATAGGGGCAAAGGTACAGGACGGCAGGCTCAGGGTCAGGTCAGCCAGAGGTCGGTAATCCAGAGGTGGGGAAAAGGTACAGGACGGCAGGCGGGCTCAGGGTCAGGACAGTCAGAGTTGTTGGGCAGGCGGACTCAGAGACAGGACAGGCAAGGGTCAAAACCAGGGGGGCGAAAAAAGGAAAGACTGGGAAAAATCAGAAGCTGAGAAAAAATGCTGGTTGACTCGACAAACCAGATGAACTGGAAACAGACAAACAGAGAACACAGGTATAAATACACAGGGCATAATGGGGAAGATGGGTGGCACCTGGAGGGGGGTGGAGACAATCACAAGGACAGGTGAAACAAATCAGGGTGTGACAGGGTATGACGCTATGAGCTTGGCACACCTGTGTTTGGGGAGTTTCTCCCATTCTTCTCAACAGATCCTCTCAAACTCTGTCACGTTGGATGGGGAGCATCGCTGGACAGCTATTTTCAGGTCTCTCCAGAGATGTTCGATTGAGTTCAAGTCCGGGCTCTGGCTGGGCCACTCAAAGCTACTTCTGCGTTCTCTTGGCTGTGTGCTTAGGGACGGGGTCCTGTTGGAAAACATTCCCACAGCATGATGCTGCCACCACCAAGCTTCACCGTAGGGATGGTGCCAGGTTCCTCCAGACATGAAGTTCTCATGGTCTGAAAGTCCTTTAGGTACCTTTTGGCAAACTCCAAGTGGGCTGTCATGTGCCTTTTACTGAGGAGTGGCTTCCTGTCTGCCTGCAGAGATGGTTGTCCTTCTGGAAGGTTCTCCCATCTCCTCAGAGGAATTTTAGAGCTCTCTCAGAGTGACCATTGGGTTCTTGGTCACCTCCCTGACCAAGGCCCATTCTCCCTCGATTGCTCAGTTTGGCCGGGTGGCCAGCTCTAGTAAGAGTCTTGGTGGTTCCAAACTTCTTCCATGTTAGAATGATGGAGGCCACTGTGTTCTTGGGAACCTTCAATGCTGCAGACATTTTATTATGTAAAAACATCTCAAGGATGATCAATGGAAACAGGATGCACCTGAGCTCAATTTCGCGTCTCATCCCAAAGGGTCTGAATACTTATTTAAGTAAGGAATTTTCTTTTTAATAAAACAATCTAAAAACCTGTTTTTGCTTTGTCATTATGGGGTATTGTGTGTAGATTGATGAGGATTTGTTTTTATTTAATCTATGTTAGAATAAGGCTGTAACGTAACAGAATGTCAAGGGGTCTGAATACTTTCCGAATGCACCTTATGTTCTCAAATAAGCATGCATTGTGGGTGGGAAGGGGAGGGGTGGGGGGATAAGTGTGTATCTGTGTAATGTCTGTTAATTTGTGTTTTTCTGTCTTGTCAACCCCAAAATTATAAAACTTGATAAAAAAATGGTCTTCTTCATAAATCATTAATATCCCAGCAAACAACAATAGCAACTCTTGAACCATTCAAGACACAAATTTACTTTCACAAGTTCAGGCTAGCTATCCTATCAATAAATCAATCAATTGTCCCATCTATCTACTTTTCAACTATAACCAGTTGCTATCATACCACCCTTTTAGGCCTCACTCCCCACTATCTGAGATATTTACTGTAGCCGTCATCCTTCACATACAACATACAACACCCGTTCTTCCAGTCACATTCTGTTAAAGGTCCCCAAAGCACACACATCCTTGGGTCGCTCGTCTTTTCAGTTTGCTGCAGCTAGTAACTGGAACGAGCTGCCACAACTACTCAAACTGGACAGTTTTATCTCAATCTCTTCATTCAAAGACTCAATCATGGAGACTCTTACTGACAGGTGTGGCTGCTTTGCGTAATGTATTGTTGTCTCTACCTTCTTGCCCTTTGTGCTGTTGTCTGTGCCCAATAATGTTTGTACCCTGTTTTGTGCTGCTGGCATGTTTAATTCATTTATTATTATTTTTTAAATCCCAGCCCCTGCCCCCACAGGGCCTAGCAAGCACAAACATTTTCTGTAGATTTCTACACTGAACAAAAATATAAACGCAACATGCAACAATTTACAGTTCATACAAGGAAATCAGTCAATTGAAATAAATTCATTAGGCCCTAATCTATGGATTTCACGTGACTGAGCAGGGGCGGGCCAAGGAAATCAGGATAAGTTTTTCCCCACAAAAGAGCTTTTTTACAGACAGATATACTCCTCAGTTTCATCAGCTGTTCGTGTGGCTGGTCTCAGATGATCCCGCAGGTTAAGAAGCCGGATGTGGAGGTCCTGGGCTGGCGTTGTTACACGTGGTCTGCGGTTGTGAGGCCAGTTGGACGTACTGACAAAATTCTCTAAAGCAACGTTGGAGGCGGCTTATGGTAGAGAAATGAACATACAATTCTCTGGGATCAGTTCTGGTGGAGATTGCTGCAGTCGGCATGCCAATTGCACACTCCCTCAAAACTTGAGACATCTGTGGCATTTTATTTTGTGACAAAACTGCACATTTTAGAGTGGCCTTTTATTGTCACCAGCACAGTATTGATCATGGTGTTTAAGCAGCTTCTTGATATACCACACCTGTCAGGTGGATGAATTATCTTGGCAAAGGATAAATATTCACTAACAGGGATGTAAACAAATTTGTGCACAAAATTGGAGAGAAATACACTTTTGTGTGTATGGAACATTTCTGGGATATTTTAATTCAGCTCATGAAACATGGGTCCAACACTTTACATGTTGCGTTTATATTTTTGTTCAGTATAGTTATTATGATTTGCCTTCTGCTGGAACCTCTAGTGCAAAAAAAGCTAATGCTACCGAGACTAAAGCAACTTTAAAAGGTGCAGAATGTCTCCAAGTTGCTTGAAAAACACGTTTTGATACTACTTATACTTTTCACACTACAAATAAATGTGCATGAATCCCAATGCATTTCAATGATAGAAACGCCATTCAAACTTTAAAACGTGCAGACCGGTCTGGAATAGGTTGATTGTATACAGATTTTTGATAACATTTTTGATACCATTGGACACCCTTTAGTTTGTCCATTTTCATCTCACACGTTTTTCCATTAATTTTTCAAACTTTCAAACAAATTTCAATAGCTCCTTGGTCATGTGACCTACTGACTTCAAACAAGGTTCAGAATGTCCACTCAGTGGGCCTACACATTGCACACCCTTTAGTTTGTCCATTTTCATCTCACTCGATTTTACATTCATTTTTCAAACTTTAATTGCTCCTTGGTCATGTGACCTACTAGACTCAAACTTTAGAATGTCCACGGACTAGCATTATATATTGCACACTCTTGTTTGTGTACTGTAAAATCACGCAGTGTACCGTACATTTTTCATAGTTTTAAATTTCAATAGCTCCTTGGTCAATTAGACACCTAGGAAGCATGTGGTGGATATACACCCATGTTGCATAACCTCTAGTCATGTATCTTCAATATTGTTGTTCATTAATATTAGTTTGACAATTAGGGGGTTCAGTCCAGTGTTGTGTTTACCCTTTTCTTTAATATTTATCTTTAATAATTGGTAGTTCTAAGTACTTATTTTCCCTATTTTTTAAAAATTGTATTTCTCCTCAGTATTTAACAGCTGTACAGATAATATCTCCTTTCATCAATAATATCAACCATAAAGGAAAGGGCAAAGTACGAGAGTCATGCTATTAATTGTCCAAAGCAGGGATGGAGAGTGAGCTAGTGAGGTAGGCTGCAGTGGGTTTGCTGGTCAATACATATATGAACATGTAACCACAGTAATGGTGGCCAGTAAATCAATGAATAAAAATGTAATTTTGGCAAATTAAACAGAAATTGTAGACCTTTAATCTTTTCCAACATGTCAACAGACACTTTTCTTCAAAGTACAAAACATTTCACAGTGTTAACTTTCTCTTTATCCCTGGTTGATGTACATTTCAGAGCCTCTTCAGTGTGGATTTTCAACACCAAAGACTGCACTTCCAGTTTGTGTTCTTTACTCTGTTGAACTCCTTTGTCTTCATTCCTAGGCACAGCACATGGACCCACCGTTGGCATGCAAAACATTCAATCTAAAACAAAACAAAGCGTAACACTTTATAAATAATATCAAATATCAATGCAATATGACAAATTAGCCATCCATTGTGTTATATCATAAATTGTCTTACATGCCGTCACTGTTGTCAAAAGATTATAAACATGTTAAATAAAGTTACTAACCCAGTCAGTCTTTGTGCCACATCCAGGTTCTTTATCAGTGGCACACATGAAGCAGTTGTTGGCTTTGTTGAACTCTGACATCATAGACATGAACTGAACACATGGCTGTCCCACACAACTACATACATAAAATTAAAGAATTTACATATACTTTACATTTTACATTTTTAGTATATCCTCAGCCATTTCTTTTCGCAGTTGCTTCATGTGTTTTTGTAGGCTCTATATCAATTTGGGATGTTGGGGAAGTTCTGTGCAACTTCCTTGGCCATCTACACCCCAAAAATTAAATAGAGTTTTTGACCTAATTGTCACATAACAGCTAACCATACATTATTGAGAATATAACTATCAAACCTGCATTACAAAGACCCCACAGCTGAAGGTGTCCTGCTATATGGTGTGAGTTATTTCCCCTCCTTTCCACTTTATGTCCACCAAGTCGTCTTTTCCATGGCAGGATCTTCTCATTTTGAATTATTCTCTTTTTTATGTAAACATAATAGAATTCTGATTAGTTATAGGAAAATTAATACACAGGCCAAAACTGTATGCTGTTTTCCTTATCCCTATAATCTAGTAGAGGTAGTTTCCTGTATGTCCCATTCTACACACAGCCTAAATTATAGGCACTGAACCATTTACAGGAGAATAACAAAAGTAGCATATAGGATCCAACCCTATCACAGAGTCAATAAATGTAGAGCGTTTGTAGACTTTAAGAAAAAAATATGAAGTGACAGATTCATCAGTACGTGCTTTTAGAAAGTCATATCACAAAGGTCACAGATGACAGTGCCCACCAAATCTATGACAATAGAGAATTAATTGTAAGCACTAAATTGTCTTAAAGTGTGTTTGTCAAAATAATATCTGAAAATGTCAGTTGTTGAACATAATACTTCTATTTGCAATAGCAATTTATGGTATATGCAGTTGTGGAATATTCCATGTACCAACACTACATGTAGGACGGACATAAGACATTCCCACATACAGTAAACACAAACAGAGGCATTTTTCAGCTATGATTTTACCACTCAGAATCGAGAATGGATATGACAATGGGGCCAGCACAGGATGTAATACACCCTTACAACAATGTACTTTTTGATCTTCTTGACTTCTTAGCTGGTGAACTGCTACTGTGTGTCAAGAAAAGAGGCCAAATTAGGGGTTAGTGTCCTCCAGTAAAAAAGGTCTGGTTTAGATTCAAATCTATTGCCCTGAGTCCCCATTCATAGGGGCATGAGAGACTAGTCAGTGGTAGAATTGAGTTGGCACTTTATTGACCCAAACACCCACAGACCCACAAGGTTGAAGTTACACATGGACAGTAATTAGTATTTTTTTTTTTTTTTTTTGCATTGACGCATTGTGTCATCTAACTGTGAAATAATAGGATCCAAGTATGATTGGGCCGGCAACGGAGTTCCTATTGACAAAGCACCACAGAGCCAATCAGGAGAGAATACATACAGGTCAACGGTGCCAATTGAAAGCCAAGGGGTGTGTCTGTGCCTTTTGGATTACTCTCTCTTTACAGAGAACCCCTGTGGTTCAAGTCAAGAGCTACCCTTCCCCTTTCAGTCTGCTCTGCGTATGTCTGAAAGTGACAGAGCCAGCAGCCAAGAGAGTTTTTCACAGTATGTCATAAAATATTAGTACACTTATGAATGTACAGTTGAAGTCAGAAGTTTACATACACTTAGGTTGCAGTCATTAAAACTCATTTTTCAACCACTCTACAAATTTCTTGTTAACAAACTATAGTTTTGGCAAGTCGGTTAGGACATCTACTTTGTGCACGACACAAGTATTTTTTCCAACAATTGTTTACAGACAGGTTATTTCACTTATAATAATAATTCCAGTGGATCAGAAGTTTACATACACTACGTTGACTGTGCCTTTAAACAGCTTGGAAAATTCCCCAAAATTATGTCATTGCTTTAGAAGCTTCGGATAGGCTAATTGACATTATTTGAGTCAATTGGGGGCAAACTACCTGCCCTCCAGGACACCTATATACCACCCAATGTCACAGGAAGGCCAAAAAGATCATCGAGGACAACAGTCACCTGAGCCACTGCCTGTTCATCCCGCTATCATCCAGAGGGCGAGGTCAGTACAGGTGCATCAAAGCTGGGACCGAGAGACTGAAAAACAGCTTCTATCTCAAGGCCATCAGACTGATAAACAGCCATCACTAACATTGAGTGGCTGCTGCCAACATACTGACTCATCTCTAGCCACTTTAATAATTACAAATTGGATGTAATAATGTATCACTAGTCACTTGAATTAAACAATGCCACTTCATATAATGTTTACATACCCTACATTACTCATCTCATATGTATATACTGTACTCTATACCATCTACTGCATCTTGTCAATACCATTCGGCCATCGCTCATCCATATATTTATATGTACATATTCTTATTCATTTCTTTACACTTGTGTGTAAAAGGTAGTTGTTGTGAAATTGTTAGATTACCTGTTAGATATTACTGCATGGTCGTAACTAGAAGCACAAGCATTTCGCTACACTCGCATTAACATCTGCTAACCACGTGTATGTGACCAATACAATTGGATTTGATTTGAAGGTGTACCTGTGGATGTATTTCAAGGCCTACCTTCAAACTCAGTGCCTCTTTGCTTGACATCATGGCGAAAACAAAAGAAAGACCAAACGCCTGAAAGTACCACGTTCATCTCTACAAACAATAGTATGCAATAAACACCATGGGACCACGCAGCCGTCATACCACTCAGGAGGGAGACGCGTTCTGTTTCCTAGAGATGAACGTACTTTGGTGTGAGAAGTGCAAATCAATACCAGAACAACAGCAAAGGACGTTGTGAAGATGCTGGAGGAAACAGGTACAAAAGTATCAATATCCACAGTAAAATGAGTCCTATATCGACATAAACTGAAAGGCCGCTCAGCCAGGAGAAAGCCATTGCTCGAAAACCGCCATAAAAAAGCCAGACTACGGTTTGCAACTGCATATGGGGACAAAGATCATACTTTTTGGAAAAAATGTCCTCTGGTCTGATGAAACAAAAATAGAACTGTTTGGCCACAATGACCATTGTTATGTTTGGAGGAAAAAGGGGGAGGCTTACAAGCCTAAGAACACCATCCCAACCGTGAAGCACAGGGGTGGCAGCATCATGTTGTGGGGGGGGCTTTGCTGCAGGAGGGACTGGTGCACTTCACAAAATAGATGGCATCATGAGGTAGGAAAATTATGTGGATATATTGAAGCAACATCTCAAGACATCAGTCATGAAGTTAAAGCTTGGTCACAAATGGGTCTTCCAAATGGACAATGACCTCAAGCATACTTCCAAAGTTGTGGCAAAATGGCTTAAGGACAATTGGAGTGGCCATCACAAAGCCTTGACCTCCATCCTATAGAACATTTGTGGGCAGAACTGAAAAAGCACGTGTGCGCAAGGAGGCCTACAAACCTGACTCAGCTACACCAGCTCTGTCAGGAGGAATGGGCCAAAATTCACCCAACTTATTGTGGGAAGTTTGTGGAAGGCTACCCGAAACGTTTGACCCAAGTGAAACAATTTAAAGGCAATGCTACCAAATACTAATTGAGTGTATGTAAACTTCTGACCCACTGGGAATGTGATGAAATAAATTAAAGCTGAAATAAATCATTCTCTCAACTATTATTCTGACAATTCACATTCTTAAAATAAAGTGGTGATCCTAACTGACCAAAGACAGGGTCAACCAAGAACACTTGGCCTGATGGTTCATGCAGATACTGGGGAAGCAATATAGAAATGTATTGATCCCTAAAATTGTTTTACTATTAAATCACCCATATCACAACCCTCATACCTCTTCACAAAAATGTACCTAAATCAATTTTGGGAAAAGGATTATACACAATGAACTTCCAGTGGTTCTGGTTCACATTTAAGAAACTCATGACAGCATTGTAGTTACCGAAGTTCACCTGAAATAAATAATTTCACGTTTGCCACTAAGCCCAACATTTTTTATCAATAGTTAATCCTTTAAAATTCCACTAACAGATTGAATTAGTACCTTGGGCAGACTTTGCTTGCACACTGAACTTCTTTCTCCATTTAGAATGACTTGGTCTGAGTAATGATTTAGGGTGTAACTCTTTGTCCCGTGACCACAGCTTTTTATGGTGGCTTGAAAGTACCATTCGATTGTCTGTATAAGGAGAGAAAGTAAAACCACAAATGCTTTGAATGTGAAGAACATTATACAAATAATTAAACAACAACTAAATATGCATAGACATTTCAGAGAATGTCGGTTAGTTAGACAGGATTGTTTATCGAGATTTAAAACAAACATAATTACATTTGCATTTGTTTTTATTTGTCTAATATATTCTGCCTAGATTCAATTTATTGGGTCATTGTCACATATAAACTCAGCAAAAAAAAAAAACATCCTCTCACTGTCAACTGAGTTTATTTTCATCAAACTTAACATGTGTAAATATTTGTATGAATATAAGATACAACAACTGAGACATAAACCGATCAAGTTCCACAGACATGTGACTAACAGAAATGTGTCCCTGAATAAAGGGGGGGGGGGGGGGGGGGGTCAAAATCAAAAGTAACAGTCAGTATCTGGTTTGGCCACCAGCTGCATTAAGTACTGCAGTGCATCTCCTCCTCGTGGACTGCACCAGATTTGCCAGTTCTTGCTGTGAGATGTTACCCCACCCTTCCACCAAGGCTCCTGCAAGTTCCCAGACATTTCTGGGGGGAATGGCCCTAGCTCTCGACCCTCCGATCCAACAGGTCCCAGATGTGCTCAATGGGATTGAGAGCCGGGCTCTTCGCTGGCCATGGTAGAACACTGACATTCTTGTCTTGCAGGAAATCACGACCAGAACGAGCAGTATGGCTGGTGGCATTGTCATGCTGGAGGGTCATGTCAGGATGAGCCTGCAGGAAGGGTACCACATGAGGGAGGAGGATGTCTTCCCTGTAACGCACAGCGTTGAGATCGCCTGCAATGACAACAAGCTCAGTCCGATGATGCTGTGACACACCACCCCAGACCATGATGGACCCTCCACCTCCAAATCGATCCCACTCCAGAGTACAGGCCTCGGTGTAACGCTCATTCCTTCGACGAGAAACGCGAATCCAACCATCACCCCTGGTGAGACAGTGATGAGCACTTTTTGCCAGTCCTGTCTGTTCAAGCGACGGTGGGTTTGTGCCCATAGGTGACGTTGTTGCCAGTGATGTCTGGTGAGGACCTGCCTTACAACAGGCCTACAAGCCCTCAGTCCAGCCTCTCTCAGCCCATTGCGGACAGTCTGAGCACTGATGGAGGGATTGTGCATTCCTGGTGTAACTCGGGCAGTTGTTGTTGCCATCCTGTACCTGTCCCGCAGGTGTGATGTTCGGATGTACCGATCCTGTGCAGGTGTTGTTACATGTGGTCTGCCACTGCGAGGACGATCAGCTGTCTGTCCTGTCTCCCTGTAGCGCTGTCTTAGGTGTCTCACAGTACGGACATTGCAATTTATTGCCCTGGCCACATCTGCAGTCCTTATGCCTCCTTGCAGCATGCCTAAGGCACGTTCACGCAGATGAGCAAGGACCCTGGGCATCTTTCTTTTGGTGTTTTTCAGAGTCAGTAGAAAGGCCTCTTTAGTGTCCTAGGTTTTCATAACTGTGACCTTAATTGCCTACCGTCTGTAAACTGTTAGTGCCTTACTGACTGTTCCACAGGTGCATGTTCATTAATTGTTTATGATTCATTGAACAAGCATGGTAAACAGTGTTTAAACACTTTACAATGAAGATCTGTGAAGATATTTGGATTTTTACGAATTATCTTTGAAAGACAGGGTCCTGAGAAGGGGACATTATTTTTTTGCTGAGTTTATATGCCTTGTTAGGGAGATTAAGTATCATACATAAGGTGTTATGTAGTCAAAAAAGTGTGTTATTCTGACAATACTGTGTTTACGTGATGACACATCTTCACTATTTACTTAAAGTGACAGAATAAGGGCCATAAATATTCAGGTGTACATCAGAAACATTCAACTCCAATTCCCCTTAACTACATAATGATATTACATGTCCTTAGACTTGGTTAGGTGCACATCTAATGTACTTCTATGTTCATCATTAATTACTGTATGAATTTATTTTCTCCACGATATGTTTAGAATTGTGATTGAAAAAAAATGCTTATTGTCATGTTACGACTAGTATTTATTACCTCATCCACAAGCCATTTGTGGGGCTGCAGAGTTTTAAACTCTGAATGTTGGAGAAGGAAAGAGGAATTTTTGTCTGTAGACCTCACATCAGCAACCACCACCTCGCAATTGTTTCTTCGCCACAGAGCTGTGACCTGCAATATGCAAATGAAACACATTTAGAACAGTTATTGTCCTCTTAAACATGAACTGAAAACAAACTATCACAATCCTTTAACATTTGGAGAAAAAAACATACCTGGCCTGCAGCCTCATTGTCTTTGAGTGGACATTCTGAACCTTGTTTGAAGTCAGTAGGTCACATGACCAAGGAGCCATTTCGATTTTAAAGTTTGAACAATTCATGTAAAAACGTGTGAGATGAAAATGAACAAACCAAAGGGTGTGCAATACAGAAGGGGAGTCAGTGGACATTCTGACACTTGTTTGAGTCAAGTAGGTCCTATGACCAAGGAGCTATTGAAAATCGAAAGTAAAAAAGTCTGTACTTTGTTTACGCTCCCTAACTAATTCGACTAGGAATACCAAATAGTGCTCACATTTCCACATGTTTATTAGCTTTGGAATGCGAATGAATGTCCAAATCGTGAAAATAATGTTGTGCGCAATTTTTCCAACATCATGCCACTTATTTGGAGTCTTTGGCTCAAGTGGATTGAAAGCGCGAATATCCAACTTGAAACTTTCTTTACCTCGGTGGATTTTCGAGGGGGGAAGAGTTCCTGTAGATGGAATGCCCATATGCAGGGAACGGCCGAATTTTGGGAAAAATAGCTTGAGGTATTTTGGTGTAATTCTGACCATCCCATTTCTCGCGGGGCTGTGACTGTTTGAGAACCTCTTCGGAATTGGGAGGAAACGGGAGGTGGCTGCCGTGTGCCAAACTATTTGGAAGGGAGTGACACAATAGGGTGCATTTGGGTATAAACAGCACCGTTTGTGCAACTTTCCTGACCATCTGGACGAGGGAAGGGAGCATTTCGAAGTGCGGAGGATGTGTACCACGGTTATGGCCATGGCTCTCAACTTCCTTTGCCTTGTATTTATCACATCAGTAATTTTACGAACTGCGACATCGAGCACCTTCAATGAATCGTAAGTACGCTACAAAACATTTCACGTACAGTAGTAGGCAAGTAGTATTTTCGTCATTTAATTGAGGGATTAAACTCACAACAAGCAATTGTTGTTTACATGTTTGGCTGCATACCACAGTCTATAATCAAATTGAGGAATTCATTATTTTCCAGGCTATGCACCTGCAGATGTAGGGTAGGTCACCTGAGCAATATAATTATTTTAGTTATAAACATAATATTACATAACAAAATCGTGTATATGCCTACTGCACTGATATAGCTGAATATCAGATTTTAATTGTCTCCATTTGTGAATAACAATATATAAAAAAGTTGGAAGTGGGAAGGCCACAGGGACAGGAAAAGTACCATTCTCTCTCTTTCTTGCACGTGAGAGGCTTTTCATACCTTATGAGACATGCTGGCAAGCAGGCCTGTACATTTGTGGGTTACAAATCCGACTTGTGATAGTCCGTATTAGTGTGCTTTCCTCCAATGTCCCTCTGTGCAATCACCCCCAACAGGGGCTTCATGCACCCTCAAAATCATACAAAGTATGTAAGGATGGCTGTGGGGGGTGTGGTCCATAGGGAGCTTAGGCCCCTGGCCTGAAGTTGGAGAATGTGGAATGTTGCTTTTCTAAAGTCTCCCAACTTGCCAACAGGCATGCCAGCTAAGAGTAGCTTGCTTGTCTATCTTGATTGATAGCCTGAAATGGCTTCTTGGTAGCTTTATAAGGTTATGACACTGGGAACATATCTGGGCTAGCTAATGCCAACTAAATACAATTGCTAGGTGGGTAGTAGTATCATAGAGAAACAACAAAAATAATAACGTCCCTAAGCACACAGCCAAGACAATGCAGGAGTGGCGTCGGGAAAGGTCTCAATGTATTTGAGTGGCCCAGCCAGAGCCCGGACTTGAACCCGATCAAACATCTCTGGGGAGACCTGAAAATAGCTGTGCAGCGATGCTCCACATCCAACCTGACAGCGCTTAGAGGATCTGCAGAGAAGTATGGGAGAAACCCCCCAAATACAGGTGTGCAAAGCTTGTAGCGTCATACCCAAGAAAACTCTAGGCTTTAATTGCTGCCAAAGGTGCTTCAACAAAGTACTGGGTAAAGGGTTTGAATACTTCTGTAAATGTGGTATTTCAGTTTAAATTTGTAATACATATGAACATTTCTATGAACCTATTTTTGCTTTGTCATTATGGGGTATTGTGTGTAGATTGAGGGGGGGGGACAATTTAATAAATTTTAGGAGAAAGGTTGTAACATAACAAAATGTGGGAAAAGTCAAGGGGTCTGAATACTTTCCAAATGCTGTGTGTGTGTGTGTGTGTGTGCGCACAATCATTCAAAAGTTTGGAATTAGAAATGTACTTGTTTTTTTAAAGAAAATCACCTTTTTTGTCCATTAATATAACATCAAATTGATCAGAAATACATTGTAGACATTGTTAATATTATAAATGACTATTGTAGCTGAAAACTGCAGATTTTTAATGGAATATCTACATAGGCATACAGAGGCCCATTATCAGCAACCATGACTCCATTGTTCCAGCCAATCAGAATGAGCTTTTCCTCACAAAAGGGCTTCATTACAGACAAGTACTCTTCAGTTTCATCAGCTTTATGAGTGGCTGGTCTCAGATGATCCCGCAGGTGAAGTAGGCGGATGTGTAGGTTCTG
The DNA here is from genome assembly GCF_034236695.1 of Oncorhynchus nerka. Lineage (NCBI taxonomy): Eukaryota > Metazoa > Chordata > Actinopteri > Salmoniformes > Salmonidae > Oncorhynchus > Oncorhynchus nerka. Next base: position 249,781 of record NW_027040483.1, read on the forward strand.
GGCTGGCGTGGTTACATGTGGTCTGCGGTTGTGTGGCCGGTTGGAGGTACTGCAAAATACTCTAAAATGACATTGGAGGTGGCTTATGGTAGAGAAATTAACATTAAATTCTCTGGCATCAGCTCTGGTGGACATTCCTGCAGTCATCATGCCAATTACACAATCTCTCAACTTGAGACATCTGAGGCATTCTGGTGTGACAAAACTGCACATTTTAGAGTGGCCTTTTACAAGGTGCGCCTGTATAATGATCATGCTGTTTAATCAGCTTGTTAATATGCCACATCTCTCTGGTAGGGAAAGGAGAAATGCTCACTAATAGGGATGTAAACAAATTTGTGCACCAAATTTGACAGAAATAAGCTTTTTGTGCGCAATGGAACATTTCTGGGATGTTTTATTTCAGCTTATGAAACATTGGACCAACACTGTACATGTTGTGTTTTTATATGTTTGTCCAGTGTGTATATGTATATCTATTTTAAACAGTACAAATCTGAGTGGGCATGCCGCCTTTGTTCACCAATACATGGTTGACAGACCATCAAACAACTAATTGGTATTCCCTCCAACACTGTCTGAAACGGAATCAATTGTGCCCTCAATTTCTCATTGTTTGGACTCTGAGTGGGGCACATAGCCAGAGACAATTAAGGTCACTTTGTCCCCAACTTTAAAAAATCAGTAGGGTACAAAGGAACTAAAGAGCTGTTTGAGTACACTGCCACTTAAGTGTTATTACCACAGCTGCATTCATGCTGATTCTTTCCCCTTTTAGGATTTACTTGGTGACGGTCAGCTCAGAGGTGGTAGGAGGGACCACAGAGAAACTTTGTGCTCAGGTCCACCAAGCCACAGAGCCTCTGTTGTTGAATGTGTCGCTGGAAATGGAGGGTGGCAGCAGTACCATTCTACTGGAGGAAGACGTAACACAGGACTTCTATCGCTGCATCTCCTTCCAGGTCAGCTGTAACTGTGCTGTGTTCAGCAGGCTACAACGTTGTGGACCGCTCTGATATAAATATTTCATGTAGAACTAACATGCCTCTCTGACATGTGGGTTAAGGAATCATGCCAGCCCTATGTATGACATTTCTAACTGCAAAGTTCCACAACGATGTGAGCTACTGACTGTGGCCCTATTCTATCGTCTCTCATGCAAAAGCATCCCGACCACAGTCAACAAGCCAATGGGTTAAATGTTGACATCATTTCTTTACTTGACTAACACTGACCTGAGTCATCAGCTTTAATAGTAGCTGACACTTTGAATTGGGTCTCTTTCCCATCAGTGTTGGGTGTTACACAACTTGTGCCTCGCTTCATATTGATTTTAGTTGAACAGTTACCCCCATCAGTTGTACATACACTGAGCATACCAAACATTGTGAACACCTTCCCAATTTTGAGTTTTGACCTTAGAACAGCCTACATTTATCAGGGCATGGGCTCTACAAGGTGTCAAGGGTTCCACAGAGATGCTGGCCCAAGTTGGCTGGATGTCCTTTGGGTGGTGGACCATTCTTGACACATCACACACAGGAAACTGTTGAGTGTGAAAAAAACAGAAGCGTTGCAGTTCTTGACACTAACTGGTACACCTGGCACCTACTATCATAGCCTGTTCAAAGGCACTTATCTTTTCAATCTTTTGTCTTGCCAATTCACCCCCCGAATGGGACACATGCACAATCCATGTCTCAATTGGCTCAAGGCTTAAAAACCCTTCATTAACCGGTCTCCTCCCCTTCATCTACACAGATTTTTGAAGTGGCTTTATCAAGTGACATCAATAAGGGATCATAGCTTTCACCTGGATTCACCGGGTCTATATGTGTTGTGTACAAGACATTAAGAACAACCTGGTCTTTCCACTCAGTGTATGTAAGATTACAGTTGATAGAATCTCCTGGCTCTTCTGTGGTTTTTGTCATTTTGTCATCTAAACAAAGTACTCTTCTTACTAGCTTTTAAGTTACCTATGTGCATTCATTCAACAAAACACATTCATTTCTTATTTTGAAGAGTTTGGTTGTAACTCCGTCATGTTATGTGGAACTCAACTTGAATTCCAGGCTGGGTGTTGTATGGAAAATGATCCAACCTATGAAAGGCAATAGCAGTTATATTAATCATACTTTGCTATCTACCACTTAACAAAAAGCCCTCTGTTCTCAAGCTACTCCGTCAGAGAGCCATACTTTGGTTAGGAGCTAGAGGATTGTAGAAGTTCTACCAAGCTTCCATTCTTCTGTTCTTCATATTGTAGGTACCCCCAGTGAAGGCTGACAGTGTGGCCACTGTTCTTGTCAGCATCAAGGGGAGAAAGGATGAGATGAGTAAAAAGACCAAGATCCTTATCAAGCCTAAAAGGTTCTTCACCATTTTCCAAACAGACAAACCAGTCTACAAACCTGGACAGACAGGTAGTTAGATACAATCTTTGATGAACACTGAAACTGACCCTTCCTGAGTTATTACTTGTAAATGTACTAAACTGACCCTTTTGTCTGGGCCAACTGTTGATTTTGATTGATTATTATGCATGTACTTTACAGTATATTTGTGAGGCCATCAGAAAGGTCCTTCCTGAAATGGATGATGGATATACTGTACATAGACTGATACTATATAGACAAATGTTTCTACCCCTTTTCCAGTCAAGTTCCGAATCGTCTCGCTGGATGCCAGTTTCTTGTCATTCAATCAGATGGTAAGTTACTCTTTCAATGTTGTTCAATATAAATAAAGTTACTCTTTCAAAGCATTTAAGTTGGGTTGAACAGGACAGCAGAGTGTTAGTCAGCTTTGGAACATTTTAGGGAGGTGTAGTTTGGGAGAGGTTTACTGTAGTTGAGTAAGAAAGGCAAGTGATGGAGCAATGATTTCATCCTCTTGCAGTCCAATTTTGTCTACTATTATTTTATTTGTTTAATGGGTCAGTGTGTGTGTGTGTGTGTGTGTGTGCGTAGGTGGCTCAGCAAACATGTGGTCAGAGTTCATTTGGCCTGGCTGTTTGAGCAGAGCATCTGAGTCAACATGAGCTCAAGGCCTCCTCTGTACTGTAACTCTGTAGATAAAGATGCCTGTACTGTAGAAACTGTTTTGGAAAGTAATGAAATGTTTGTTTTAAACCCATTTCCTGACACGATAGTAGTTCCCTTTAGGCCTCCTGTGAAAATATTTTGAAAATACGTTTGAAAATGTTTTTTTGGGACAAATGTTAAATGCTGAATGTTTTGTTTCTCTTTTCTAGTATCTAACAGTGGAGCTTCAGGTGAGACTCATTCAAATCCATTGCAACTAAAAACCAAAGCTGTATATAGCAAATCAAATCAAATCAAATTTTATTTGTCACATACACATGGTTAGCAGATGTTAATTCTAGTTCCGACAATGCAGTGATAACCAACAAGTAATCTAACTAACAATTCCAAAACTATTGTCTTATACACAGTGTAAGGGGATAAAGAATATGTGCATAAGGATATATGAATGAGTGATGGTACAGAGCAGCATACAGTAGATGGTATCGAGTACAGTATATACATATGAGATGAGTATGTAGACAAAGTAAACAAAGTGGCATAGTTAAAGTGGCTAGTGATACATGTATTACATAAGGATGCAGTCGATGATGTAGAGTACAGTATATACGTATGCATATGAGATGAATAATGTAGGGTAAGTAACATTATATAAGGTAGCATTGTTTAAAGTGGCTAGTGATATATTTACATCATTTCCCATCAATTCCCATTATTAAAGTGGCTGGAGTTGGGTCAGTGTCAATGACAGTGTGTTGGCAGCAGCCACTCAATGTTAGTGGTGGCTGTTTAACAGTCTGATGGCCTTGAGATAGAAGCTGTTTTTCAGTCTCTCGGTCCCAGCTTTGATGCACCTGTACTGACCTCGCCTTCTGGATGATAGCGGGGTGAACAGGCAGTGGTTCGGTGGTTGATGTCCTTGATGATCTTTATGGCCTTCCTGTAACATCGGGTGGTGTAGGTGTCCTGGAGGGCAGGTAGTTTGCCCCGGTGATGCGTTGTGCAGACCTCACTACCCTCTGGAGAGCCTTACGATTAAGGGCGGAGCAGTTGCCGTACCAGGCGGTGATACAGCCCGCCAGGATGCTCTCGATTGTGCATCTGTAGAAGTTTGTGAGTGCTTTTGGTGACAAGCCGAATTTCTTCAGCCTCCTGAGGTTGAAGAGGCGCTGCTGCGCCTTCTTCACGACGCTGTCAGTGTGAGTGGACCAATTCAGTTTGTCTGTGATGTGTATGCCGAGGAACTTAAAACTTGCTACCCTCTCCACTACTGTTCCATCGATGTGGATAGGGGGGTGTTCCCTCTGCTGTTTCCTGAAGTCCACAATCATCTCCTTAGTTTTGTTGACGTTGAGTGTGAGGTTATTTTCCTGACACCACACTCCGAGGGCCCTCACCTCCTCCCTGTAGGCCGTCTCGTCGTTGTTGGTAATCAAGCCTACCACTGTTGTGTCGTCCGGAAACTTGATGATTGAGTTGGAGGCGTGCGTGGCCACGCAGTCGTGGGTGAACAGGGAGTACAGGAGAGGGCTCAGAACGCACCCTTGTGGGGCCCCCGTGTTGAGGATCAGCGGAGAGAAGATGTTGTTGCCTACCCTCACCACCTGGGGGCGGCCCGTCAGGAAGTCCAGTACCCAGTTGCACAGGGCGGGGTCGAGACCCAGGGCTTGATGACGAGCTTGGAGGGTACTATGGTGTTGAATGCCGAGCTGTAGTCGATGAACAACATTCTCACATAGGTATTCCTCTTGTCCAGGTGGGTTATAGGGCAGTGTGCAGTGTGGTTGAGATTGCATCGTCTGTGGACCTATTTGGGCAGTAAGCAAATTGGAGTGGGTCTAGGGTGTCAGGTAGGGTGGAGGTGATATGGTCCTTGACTAGTCTCTCAAAGCACTTCATGATGACGGAAGTGAGTGCTACGGGGCGGTAGTCGTTTAGCTCAGTTACCTTAGCTTTCTTGGGAACAGGAACAATGGTGGCCCTCTTGAAGCATGTGGGAACAGCAGACTGGTATAGGGATTGATTGAATATGTCCGTAAACACACCGGCCAGCTGGTCTGCGCATGCTCTGAGGGCGCGGCTGGGGATGCCGTCTGGGCCTGCAGCCTTGCGAGGGTTAACACGTTTAAATGTCTTACTCACCTCGGCTGCAGTGAAGGAGAGACCGCATGTTTTCGTTGCAGGCCGTGTCAGTGGCACTGTATTGTCCTCAAAGCGGGCAAAAAAGTTATTTAGTCTGCCTGGGAGCAAGACATCCTGGTCCGTGACTGGGCTGGGTTTCTTCTTGTAGTCCGTGATTGACTGTAGACCCTGCCACATGCCTCTTGTGTCTGAGCCGTTGAATTGAGATTCTACTTTGTCTCTGTACTGACGCTTAGCTTGTTTAATAGGCTTGCGGAGGGAATAGCTGCACTGTTTGTATTCGGTCATGTTGCCAGACACCTTGCCCTGATTAAAAGCAGTGGTTCGCGCTTTCAGTTTCACGCGAATGCTGCCATCAATCCACGGTTTCTGGTTAGGGAATGTTTTTATCGTTGCTATGGGAACGACATCTTCAACGCACGTTCTAATGAACTCGCACACCGAATCAGCGTATTCGTCAATATTTTTATCTGACGCAATACGAAACATGTCCCAGTCCACGTGATGGAAGCAGTCTTGGAGTGTGGAGTCAGCTTGGTCTGACCAGCGTTGGACAGACCTCAGCGTGGGAGCCTCTTGCTTAAGTTTCTGCCTGTAGGCAGGGATCAACAAAATGGAGTCGTGGTCAGCTTTTCCGAAAGGGGGGCGGGGCAGGGCCATATATGCGTCGCGGAAGTTAGAGTAACAATGATCCAAGGTTTTACCACCCCTGGTTGCGCAATCGATATGCTGATAAAATTTAGGGAGTCTTGTTTTCAGATTAGCTTTGTTAAAATCCCCAGCTACAATGAATGCAGCCTCCGGATAAATGGTTTCCAGTTTGCAAAGAGTTAAATAAAGTTCGTTCAGAGCCATCGATGTGTCTGCTTGGGGGGGGGATATATACGGCTGTGATTATAATCGAAGAGAATTCTCTTGGAAGATAATGCGGTCTACATTTGATTGTGAGGAATTCTAAATCTGTTGAACAGAAGGATTTGAGTTCCTGTATGTTTCCTTCATCACACCATGTCTCGTTAGTCATGAGGCATACGCCCCCGCCACTCTTCTTACCAGAAAGATGTTTGTTTCTGTCGGCGCGATGCGTGGAGAAACCCGTTGGCTGCACCGCATCGGATAGCGTCTTCCCAGTAAGCCATGTTTCCGTGAAGCAGAGAACGTTGCAGTCTCTGATGTCCCTCTGGAATGCTACCCTTGCTCGGATTTCATCAACCTTGTTGTCAAGAGACTGGACATTGGCAAGAAGAATGCTGGGGAGTGGTGCGCGATGTGCCCTTGTCCGGAGTCTGACCAGAAGACCGCATGAGCAATAATAATGACATGATCTCCTTTCAAAAATGTTAACTGCCAATATGTACTGTGGCATGATTTTATACAATGCCTGTCTCTATAACAAAAATACCTACCTTCACCCTATTATGAATCTGTATACAGGACCCAAACTCCAACCGCATTGCTCAGTGGTTGAACCAGTCAACAGTGAGTGGAATTCTGGACCTGTCCCACCCCATGTCCGCAGAGGCAACGCAAGGAAGTTACATCATCACTGCATGGAATGAGAAGGGAGAGCAAACTTCCCAAACCTTTGACATCAAAGAATATGGTGAGGAAATTGGCATGGGATAAAAAAAAAATCAGATTAGATTGTTTTTACATGGTGATTCCATTGTGGTCTGGGATGATGTTTTTGGTGTAGTTCAACAGACAATGAGGAAATAACATTTGATATGTATTTTTTTTTACAGTTTTACCCAAATATGAGGTCAAAGTCTATCTACCCCAAACAATCACTATTCTGGACAAGCAAGCAACACTGAGAGTTTGTGGAAAGTAAGTGCATAAGATGATAGACAGTAAGATGATCATGTAAACTGGGACACTTTATGGACAGAATATTAAGCCTTAATTTGTGTGTTGCATAGACTACACTTGATATATACTGTCCCATGTTTGATCTTTGCTCATTTTCATAGCTGTTTCTATTTTTATAACACGTGATTGCCATTCTTGAATTGTTTTTCTTCTGTTGACTTTGTTTCTAGATACACTTATGGAAAACCAGTGCTGGGGTCTGTCACGGCGAAAGTTTGCAGAAATATCATTCCATATCGCTGGTTATATGATGTTATTTATATCTGCGAGTTGTATCTTATGATACAAGTAAGTATTTTTTTATTCTTGTTATGCCAAATTCTTTGATGACGAACACTCACTGTGGGGAAAATGTTGAGGTTTATAGACGTTTTCGTAGCGGATTTAAGCTGAGCTACAATAACTGTACTCATTCTGCCTAGACCGACACAACTGGTTGTGCAACCCAAATTATTGACATGACCCGGTTCCGTCTAAATGAATCAAGGTTTGGGGACTTTGAAGTGGAGACTGAGATGGAAGAATATGGAACTGGTAGGAGAGAGCCTTATCTTGAACGTAGAGGTGTTTACATGCTGAACTGTTGACCTCTGACCCTTGCCTGTGTTCTCTCCAGGGGTCATCCTTAAAGGTTGGGGCAAGGCAAGCTTCACCAATGTCATCATAACTGTTCGTTTTGAGGACGTGCCCCAAGCATATAAACCAGGAATTGCTTACGAGGGGAAGGTGAGGACAAACTATATTAACAAATGCCTTTTTAATAACACTGCAGAAAATGGTTTACTCAGAAAAATGGATTTGAACATGAAGTGGTGATAAATGTTAACATGTAATTTGGAGCATCTAAACTAGGCTTTTGATGTCTTGTTTGCAATGGGAGTGTACATTTAGTATATTGGATGTCTGCAGTCATCCTGTCCTGTGTTTTCAGATCAAGGTGACCGGTCCCGACTCTAGTCCCGTTCCCAATGAGCCTGTGTATCTCTTCCTACAAAACAGTGGCAAATCTGAGAACTGGACTCTCACCACAGACAGCAAGGGCATTGCTTCCTTCTCTCTAGACACTTCTCTATGGAGTTCTGATTCTGTCTCTCTGTCGGTCAGTGGTCACTCACTCATGTTTTCCTCTATTAAATATTTAATGATATTATTTAAATATTAAATTGTTTGTTCTGAGTGAGATCATTAATTTCTCCTGATGTATTCTCCAAGGTTAGTACAATTGTTTATTTTTCATATATTTTCTGTGTTTCTTGAACCAGGCTCGTTATCAAAAGGTTGAGGAGGATTATCCGTACGTGCAGGGTGTGCGTAGACCAGAATATTCATCCGATTACCAATTCACAAGAAAATTTTATTCTAAGAGCAAGAGCTTTGTGAAGATAATGCAGGGCGAAGGGAAGTTCTCCTGTGAGAAGGACGGTATTGTTCTTGCTCACTACATCATCCAAGGGGTGGAGCTGAAAAAGGGACAGACTACCCTGGACTTTTTCTATCTGGTAAGATTAAAGGGATGTTTCACTCAAAATACAACCTAACATGATTTTTACACTTTGTCTGTGGCTTTGGGATATAAATTTTACTTACTGCGGTATTTGATTGTCATATTGTGTTGCGTCTGGAAATATTTTAAGAATGGCTCGGGCAAACCGTACAGTACTTTACATGCAGTTGAAAAGTTAATCATTGGTGATATTCAGTAATTTTACACTTCAATAATGCATTAACTTCAAGATATTTGCTAGCAGATCTCCCAGTTTTAGCCAATGTTCCAGTCTCCCTGGGTCACCCTCTGGTTATTAATGTTGATGCTGCCACCTGGCTGTCTCTTATGTCCCAGGTTATATCTAGAGGCAGCATTCGGCAGCACGGCCATCTTCCGGTGACTGTTACAGAAGGAGAAGGTAAATACATTGGACTTGGATTCTCCCGAATGCTTCTTGCCGTTTTTCATTAGAACTTCTCAGAACCCCACTTGACTAGAGAACATGGCTAATGGCATTAAGCTGGCATGGGATAAAAAGCTGTCACGACAGGATTCAATCATCCAGATTACATCTTCAATACAAGTTCTTACTGCACAGTATATTTCAAGTTCATACGCTAATCAGAGAACACAATGTTCGTATTGGATGATTGGTGGTTTACGGTGACTTAATGGCCATCCCATTGTCCATCTCTTATTTTAGTAAACCAAGGGGAGCTGACTCTCTCGCTGCAGCGGATGCCTGAGCTGACCCCTTTTGCCCAGGTAGTGGTGTACACCGTGTTGCCTGATGGGGAGGCAGTAGCAGACAGCCGAGACTTCCCCATTCACCTCTGCCTAAAAAACAAGGTAGGCAACTCGGCATCTTTTGCCAGCCACATGAGATGTCAAAATGTCTCATCAGAGAGCCTGAGCCATGTATATACTGTATATTGGGGCAACATGTGCACCATCCATTTCCAAAATGACTTTGCATCAGACTATGATATGAAATGCTTCAACTTGTCCTCTTTGATCATCATGTTCGTCGGGCCTGTTTCTATCCCTCTAGTATTTATTATGTTGTGTGGGCTTTATTCCAATATTCACATCAGTATGCTACTGTACTTGAAATTAACCAATGTGTTGGACATGTATGCTAGTATACAGTGCCGTCAGAAAAGGTTCACACCCCTTTATTTTCCCTACATTTTGTTGGGTTAGCCTGAATTTAAAATTGATTTAATTTAGATTTTGTCCACTGATCTACAGACAGTGCCCCGTACTGTCAAAGTGGAATTTTGTTTGTAGAACATTTTAGAAATTAATAAAAAATGAAAAGATGATGTCTTATTAAGACAGTAATGTATTCAACCCCTTTGTTATGGCAAGTCTAAATAAGTTCAGGAGTAAAAATGTGCTTAATAAATCGCATATCAAATCAAAATCAAATCAAATCCAATTTATTTGTCACATACACATGGTTAGCAGATGTTAATGCGAGTGTAGCGAAATGCTTGTGCTTCTAGTTCCGACAATGCAGTGATAACCAACAAGTAATCTAACTAACAATTCTAAAACGACTGTCTTATACACAGTGTAAGGGGATAAAGAATATGTACATAAGGATATATGAATGAGTGATGGTACAGAGCAGCATACAGTAGATGGTATCGAGTACAGTATATACATATGAGATGAGTATGTAGACAAAGTAAACATGCATGAACTCATTCCGTGTTCAATAATATTGTTTAACTTGATTTTTGAATGACTACCCCATCTCTGTACCCCACATATACAATTATCTGTAAGGTCCCTCAGTCAAGCAGTGAATTTCAAACACAGATTCAACTACAAAGACCAGGGAGGTTTTCCAGTGCCTCTCAAAGAAGGGCACCAATTGGTAACAGATGCTGACAATCCCTATGAGAATGGTATTAATTAGGCTTTACTACAAAGATACAGGTGTCTTTCCTAACTCAGTTGCCGGAGAGGAAAGAACTGCTCAGAGACTCTACAATACTAACCTAAATGACAGAGTGAAAAGAAGGATGCCTGAACAGAATAAAAGTATTCCAAAACCTGCATCCTGTTTACAAGAAGGCACTTAAGTAATTCTGCAACAGAATAATGCAAAGAATATGAAGCGTTGTGTTTGGGGCAAAACCAATACAATGCTTGTCATCAGCAAGGGCTAAGAAACAGAATACAGCTATAAGCACAGGCAAAATCCTAGAGAAAAACCTGGTTAAGTCTGCTTTACAACAGACCCTGGGAGACAAATTCACTTTTCAGCAGGACAATATCTGAAAACGCAAGGCTATTTCTACACTGGAGTTGCTTACCAAGACGATATTGAATGTTCCTGAGGTTTGGTTATTATTATTAATATATATGTATACATTTTGAAGGCGGAATTTTACATACACTTTGGTTGGAGTCATTAAAACTCACAAATTTCTTGTTAACAAACTATAGTTTTGGCAGGTCGGTTAGGACATCTACTTTGTGCATGACACAAGTACATTTTCCAACAATTGTTTACAGACAGACAATTGCTCTTATCTTGGTCTTGGCTGATTTCTTTTGAATTTCCCATCATGTCAAGCAAAGTTTGAAGGTAGGCCTTGAAATACATCCACAGGTACACCTCCAATACCGATGGCCCGGCTAGCTGTCTGAATCTCCGTTACCCCAACCAACCTCACTACTCGCTGGACCCTTATGATCACTCGACTAAGCATGCCTCTCCTTAATGTAAATATGCCTTGTTCACTGCTGTTCTGGTTAGTGTTTATTGGCTTATTTCACTGTAGAGCCTCTAGCCCTGCTCATTATACCTTATCCAACTTTTCAGTTCCACCACCCACACATGCGATGACATCACCTGGTTTCAATGATGTTTCTAGAGACAATATCTCTCTCATCATCACTCAATACCTAGGTTTACCTCCACTGTATTCACATCCTACCATACCTTTGTCTGTACATTATACCTTGAAGCTATTTTATCGCCCCCAGAAACCTCCTTTTACTCTGTTCCGGACGTTCTAGACAACCAATTCTTATAGCTTTTAGCCGTACCCTTATCCTACTCCTCCTCTGTTACTCTGGTGATGTAGAGGTGAATCCAGGCCCTGCAGTGCCTAGCTCCACTCCTATTCCCCAGGCGCTGTCTTTTGATGACTTCTGTAACCGTAATAGCCTTGGTTTCATGCATGTTAACATTAGAAGCCTCCTCCCTAAGTTTGTTTTATTCACTGCTTTAGCACACTCTGCCAACCGGGATGGTCTAGCCGTGTCTGAATCCTGGCTTAGGAAGACCACCAAAAATGCTGAAATCGACATCTCTAACTACACCATTTTCAGACAAGATAGAACAGCCAAAGGGGGCAGTGTTGCAATCTACTGCAAAGATAGCCTGCAGAGTTCTGTCCTATTATCCAGGTCTGTACCCAAACAATTTGAACTTCTACTTTTAAAAATCCAGCCCTCTAAAAACAAGTCTCTCACAGTTGCCGCCTGCTATAGACAACCCTCTGCCCCCAGCTGTGCTCTGGACACCATATGTGAACTGATTGCCCCCCACCGATCTTCAGAGCTCCTGCTGCTAGGCGACCTAAACTGGAACATACTTAACACCCCAGCCATCCTACAATCTAAGCTTGATGCCCTCAATCTCACACAAATTATCAATGAACCTACCAGGTACCACCCCAAAGCCGTAAACACGGGCACCCTCATAGATATCATCCTAACCAACTTGCCCTCTAAATACACCTCTGCTGTCTTCAACCAAGATCTCAGCGATCACTGCCTCATTGCCTGCATCCGTAATGGGTCAGCGGTCAAACAACCTCCACTCATCACTGTCAAACGCTCCCTGAAACACTTCAGCGAGCAGGCCTTTCTAATCGACCTGGCCGGGGTATCCTGGGGGGATATTGACCTCATCCCGTCAGTAGAGGATGCCTGGTTATTTTTTTTAAATGCCTTCCTCACCATCTTAAATAAGCATGCCCCATTCAAGAAATGTAGAACCAGGAACAGATATAGCCCTTGGTTCTCTCCAGACCTGACTGCCCTTAACCAACACAAAAACATCCTATGGCGTTCTGCATTAGCATCAAACAGTCCCCGTGATATGCAACTTTTCAGGGAAGCTAGAAACCAATATACACAGGCAGTTAGAAAAGCCAAGGCTAGTTTTTTCAAGCAGAAATTTGCTTCCTGCAACACAAACTCAAAACAGTTCTGGGACACTGTAAAGTCCATGGAGAATAAGAACACCTCCTCCCAGCTACCCACTGCACTGAGGATCGGAAACACTGTCAACACCGATAAATCCACTATGATTGAGAATTTCAATAAGCTTTTTTCTATGGCTGGCCATGCATTCCACCTGGCTACCCCTACCCCAGTCAACAGCACTGCACCCCCCCACAGCAACTCGCCCAAGCCTTCCCCATTTCTCCTTCTCCCAAATCCAGTCAGCTGATGTTCTGAAAGAGCTGCAAAATCTGGACCCCTACAAATCAGCCGGGCTAGACATTCTGGACCCTTTCTTTCTAAAATGATCTGCCGAAATTGTTGCAACCCCTATTACTAGCCTGTTCAACCTCTCTTTCGTGTCGTCTGAGATTCCCAAAGATTGGAAAGCAGCTGCGGTCATCCCCCTATTCAAAGGGGGTGACACTCTTGACCCAAACTGCTACAGACCTATATCCATCCTACCCTGCCTTTCTAAGGTCTTCGAAAGCCAAGTCAACAAACAGATTACCGACCATTTCGAATCCCACCATATCTTCTCCGCTATGCAATCTGGTTTCAGAGCTGGTCATGCACCTCAGCCACGCTCAAGGTCCTAAACGATATCTTAACCGCCATCGATAAGAAACAATACTTTGCAGCCGTATTCATTGACCTCGCCAAGGCTTTCGACTGTCATTCACCACATCCTCATCGGCAGACTCAATAGCCTTGGTTTCTCAAATGATTGCCTGGTTCACCAACTACTTCTCTGATAGAGTTAAGTGTGTCAAATCGGAGGGCCTGTTGTCCGGGCCTCTGGCAGTCTCTATGGGGGTGCCACAGGGTTCAGTTCTTGGACCGACTCTCTTCTCTGTATACATCAATGATGTCGCTCTTGCTGCTGGTGAGTCTCTGATCCACCTCTACGCAGGCGACACCATTCTGTATACTTCTGGCCCTTCTTTGGACACTGTGTTAACAACCCTCTAGATGAGCTTCAATGCCATACAACTCTCCTTCCGTGGCCTCCAATTGCTCTTAAATACAAGTAAAACTAAATTCATGCTCTTCAACCAATCGCTGCCTGCACCTGCCCGCCCGTCCAACATCACTACTCTGGACAGTTCTGACTTAGAATATGTGGACAACTACAAATACCTAGGTGTCTGGTTAGACTGTAAACTCTCCTTCCAGACTCGCATCAAACATCTCCAATCCAAAGTTAAATCTAGAATTGGCTTCCTATTTCGCAACAAAGCATCCTTCACTCATGCTGCCAAACATACCCTCGTAAAACTGACCATCTTACCGATCCTCGACTTCGGCGATGTCAGTTACAAAATAGCCTCCAATAGCCTACTCAATAAATTGGATGCAATCTATCACAGCACCATCCGTTTTGTCACCAAAGCCCCATATACTACCCACCACTGCGACCTGTACGCTCTCGTTGGCTGGCCCCTTCATACTCATCTCCAAACCCACTGGCTCCAGGTCATCTTCAAGACCCTGCTAGGTAAAGTCATGGTAAAGTCATAAAGCCATGACATAATTTTCTGGAATTTTCCAAGCTGTTTAAAGGCACAGTCAACTTAGTGTGTGTAAACTTCTGACCCACTGGAATTGTGATACAGTGAACTATAAGTGAAATAATCTGTCTGTAAACAATTGTTGGAAAAATGACTTGTGTCATGCACAAAGTAGATGTCCTAGCCGACTTGCCAAAACTGTATTTTGTTAACAAGACATTAGTGGAGTGGTTGAAAAATGAGTTTTAATGACTGCAACCTAAGTGCATGTAAACTAAATGACTTAAATGTAAATGTAAACTTCCGACTTCAGCTGTACAATGGCACCTTTGTTTTTAAGCCCTTGATTTCTAAACCCTTGATATTATTGGATCTGATTTTAATCGCTTACATTTCAATGGCCATAATAAATAGATATAGTGATAGTGGACTACCTTGTTTTACTCTTCTTGACAGTTTAATACTTTTTGAGAAGTAGCCATTATTTACAGTTGTACACCTAGGGTTATTATCCATAACTTTTAACCTATTTTATGAGATTCTCCAAAATGGAAATATTCCAGGCATTTCTATATAAATTCCAGTCGTACTTTATCCAAATCCTTTTCAAATTCAGCTAATGAATGTTGCTGTTTTGACTTAAATCGTCTTGAAAATCTTTCGCAAGACTTGAAAATGGCTGTCTAGCAATGATCAACAATCAACTTGACAGAACTTGAAGATTTATTTTTATGGGCAAATATTGTCAATTCAGCTGTGCATTGGGCTGTTGCGGTGACTGTATTACCGCCGCTCCATCGGTCACGAGTCATGAAGGCAGTCAAATTCCACGTGACCGTTTAGTTTCTCCAAGTTCTGATGCTGCTGGTCATTAGTAGCCTACCAAACTTGCTAACTGCCTGGTACTCGGCACTCTATTGTCCCTCTAATCACTCTGACATCAATGCAAATGTATTGAAAATTGAATCAAACACTTAATGAGAGCCCATGAGCTCATTTTGCAAAACATTTCTATAGGCTATGCGATTGCACGAGAAAACAACAGTGATTGCCTCTACTAAAAAGAGGAGGATTCCATCAGCTTTCCTATAGACTAGGCCTACTATTTATTTCTCAACTTTCCTAATTTTAAGCACATTGTTTATCTTTAGAACAAGAGTATAGCCTACCCGGCTGGCATGAAAATGAACCATGGGAAAAGTGTCCTCCATTTGTTATTTAAGTGCTTAGATGAAATTTTTTCCTGCTGCCCCTGTTTCGAGACTGGACCATTATCATGCACCTTTCTAAATCCAAACAAATTTCTCTCACACATTATTTAGTATGTAAAGTCCAGATTAAATCAAGAATAGTCTGATGGGTGACAATATTAGCCTATCACTTGTGAATGATATATTATCACTTGTGAATGATGCCCAGCATAAGAAACTGCCTTTTTTTGCGACTTAAAAAAAATCATAGTTGCACACCTCATGTAGCCTAGTCCATAGGCCTATATGTTTTGATAAGGGTTGTATCACAACTAAAGTGGCCAAATAACTTCTTAAAATTAAGCGCTTTAATACGCTTTACAAGGGGTTTAGAGCCTGACTGGCATACATAAGCAGCGCGTGAGTTTGGGGAAGAAAAGGTTCACTATGAGAATGCACCTTTCTAATAAAAGCATTACATGCATAATATCATTTGCGGTCAATTTTGATAATGGTGTTTTCCCGCTAGTGGAACATTTGCGCTTATAGCCTACTGCCATGTGCGCTTTGCTGCGCTTATATTTTGAAGAAATAGCCTAATAGTTTATCAACATTTTAAGCTGAGCGTTCTGATTTGTTTCGTCAGCCACAGTGCGTAAAAAATATTTTTTTATGCTAGAGGTTGTATTAATTTAGGATTTATTGCATCCCACAACTTTCCCAGACTATGTTTGGAATATTTATTTATTGCATGGAATAGAAGAGGTCGACTTTTATACTATAGGGGATAGAAGATTGACATAAGCTAGAGCTTTTGCTGTTCGTTAGGCCTACTCATCTTGTTGGCTGACAAAAAGTAAATGTGAACAGTTCTTCCATTATCTTCAATATGCACCTCGCAATTGTATAAGGACGAGCGCAGTTGCATCCCCGATGTGTCTGTCTTCACTTGTAGCCAGTGAGAGAGACCCGATCACGTAACGTAGAGCCATGTGAGTGAGAGGCGCAGTCGAAGGGCACAATAAAGCACTCCGGGCCGCAAAAGGCATGGATTTTTTTAGGGTGCATTACAGCCACAAAGGGGATGCCGCCGTGAAATGCGAGGCATTATCAAGTGCTTGTCAAATTGTGAATGAGAGACTGAAGTGTGTACATCCTGTGCTATAAACAAAGCAGAGCTTATGCCTTTCAAACGACTTTTCAAATGATCATTAGTCATCATGCAGCCTTACAATGTATTAAAAATCAAAACATATAGCCCAACGTTTGTAGAACTAAAGTTAAATTAATAACTCTAAATTAAGCATATAGGAATACCTATTTCTTTGTTAACCGCTCAACACAGAATAGCCACATATGCGTACTCCCTCAAAACGTTTGAAGAAAATATTTATATTTTATTCAGCTTTGTTCAATTGTATTGTTCATACTATAAAATAATATCAAATAATGCCATGGAATTATAAGCAAATCATGTCTGCTAATTAACAAGTGTAACTCATAGCCACATCAGGACCTAACATAAGGACAACTCAGAGTATGCTGTTCTGTTCTTCTGAAATGGACTACATTTTCTTCATATCATGCTTCTTTAGACCTGTCTAAAATAAATAATGGCTTTATTGTGAAGGTGTAGGCTATATTACATGGATTTATTAGACTTTTTAAAATGGATGTATGCTATGTATGTAAGCCAGGAGATGCTAAATGTTTGTTCATTAACGGTCAATTACCATCAGACCGACCAGTTATTTGCTTGACAATCACCGACTGCCACAGCCCTAGGTGCGCAATAACTAAAAAAGACTCACAGCTGTAATCGCCACCAAAGGTACTTATACAAAGTATTAACTCGGGGGAGAAATACTTTTGCAAATTAGATTTCTGTATTTCATTTGAAATACATTTGCGATCATTTTCTAATAACGTGTTTTCACTTTGTCATTATGGGGTTGTGTGTGTGTGTGGAAGGGTGATGAAAAAATACATATTTAATCCATTTTGAATTCAGGCTGTAACACAACAAAATGTGGATTATGTCAAGGAGTATGAATACTTTCTGAAGGCACTGTAGATATGTTTAAACATTTTCTGTGATGTCTCATCCTTTTCTCCTCTCCAGGTGTCCCTGAAGTTCTCGTCCCTCCAAGAGTTGCCAGGGGAGAAGACCTCTCTGAGCCTCCAGGCCCACCCAGGGTCTCTGTGTTCTCTCAGGGCCATCGACCAGAGTGTGCTGCTGCTGCAGCCTGAACAGGAGCTCAGCCTAGACTCTGTACGTTCTCCATGGTTCTGCGTCCCAAATGGCTCCCTATACCCTATGTAGTGCACTACTTTTGACCAGGACCATTGACTCACCACACTACTCACCACCACCACCACTCACCACACGAAGCACTAAACACATCACCTTTGGCATTGTTTTTGTGCACCCATGTTTTTCAAGATAGGATTTGGCTCATTTTCAGCTTCCTCTAACCATGTCTTAACCACTGTCTGATAATTAAAGTTTAGAAGTTTCAACTTGTGGGACTATTTAGTTGGTTGTCTTGTACCACTCAAGCTAAATCGAGTACAGATCAAGTATTAGCCGTATGTATTTAACCCAGGTGTTATCCTATGCACTGACCTTGTCCTAACTATGTACTGACCCTATAACCTCTGACCACAATCTGACCATGCACCGACCACGCTCTGACCGTGTCAAGGTGCTGCTGATTATAAAGTCAGTATTACTAGAGGTATATTACTTCTCTCTCCGCAGGTCTTCAGTCAGCTGCCTGTTCAGAAGTTGTCTGGATATTCATACAGGGTAGAAGACTTTGACCCCTACCCATGCCGACCATTTCCTCCAATCATTAAAGAGGAGATGGAAGTGCTCCCTCCACCTGTCCCTAAACTGGCCGAGGAGTTAGAACCACCACCCGTACCTGACAGGAAAAAACGCTCATTCTGGTTTGGCCCCAACAATGACAAAAACGATGTTTACAACATCTTTAAAGTAAGAGGATCAAATAAGTTTCATGTTATTGTTTTTGTCTGTTTGGAATATGGAAAATGTATAAATAAATACTTAATATTTATTTAAGTAAGAAAGTAGACACTGAATGAATTCAAATGGAATGCAGTCTGTGAAGACGTATACACCGTATCTATACAAATGTTTGGGTTTTTAAACCAATACCCACATAATTGAGCAAAACTGAAATACAGGTATGATATGGCCTTTACACTGACTGTTCTATTGCTTTACTTCTCATTTTAGGAAGTTGGAATCAAGATCCTGACCAACTCTGACGTGAAAAAACCATACCACTGTGTTATACCCTTTTCAATGGAACATGACGGTATGGTAGAAGAGGGTACGATAATGTGTGAACCTTTCTAGTCTTAACCTAATAATAAAGGATTAGTTTCTATTTACAGCTATTCAATTTAAATCAGTAGAAAAACTTGATACTCCAGTGTCAATGGCCAACATGATGCCAGAGACCTCAGCCGCTAGAGCCTCTGACAGGCCTAAGGAGACCGTCCGCACGTACTTCCCTGAGACCTGGATCTGGGACCTGATTCCTGTGGGGTAAGCATTGTAACAGACGCCAAAGTTGTATCCATTTATATTTAGTTTAATGCACATCCCTTTTCATGGGGTGCTTAACTGATACTGCCTTGTAATAGGGTTATACTGAGACTACAAGAATGTTTTTGTCCATGGGGTAGGTTTATTTATTGAATTGACCATGTTATGTGTTCTGATGTTAATATACATGGTTTTTATTGCGCCCTTTTCACCACGACCAGACTTACAGGAAAAGTGAATGTTGAGAAGACTGTCCCAGACACCATCACTAAGTGGGCTGCAGGGGCGTTCTGTACTTCCCCAGTGGGTTTTGGCCTGGCTCCCAACACTGGCCTCACTGCCTTCCAACCCTTCTTTGTGAGCCTGACGCTGCCCTACTCTGTCATCCGGGGGGAGGTGTTCACACTCAAGGCCACAGTGTTCAACTACCTCTCCAAGTGTATCATGGTAAGCCCTCCCAGGGTTGTGTCTTTCTTTACCTCTCCAGTCCCACTTCATTTGGATAGTCCCTGTAGACAACCTATAGATGCTCTGACGTAGACAACCTATAGATGCTCTGACGTTTTAAAGACGAGAGAAGAGAGAAATGCATGGAATCTAGTAAAGACTTGCGATTGACCCCATGTGTTTCTCCTAGGTGAAGGTGACTCTAGCTGAGTCGAACCAGTTCACAGCCAGGCCATGTGAAGGCTGCCAGTACACACTGTGTCTGTGTGCTGAAGAGAGCAGGACCTTCAAGTGGATCCTCACCCCAACTGCTCTAGGTGAGCCTTACAGTACTCTGTCAATCTATCACAAGGCTCTTGCAATAGACTCCACATTTACTCCCTATGTCCTAGGCCCTTACCCCCTAACCCTTCTGTAAGGTTTAAGAAATATGGTGGTATCTCCACCACTATACTGCTTATAGCTATCCAGACCCTCAATTCATGCAAATGTTGAAAGGTTAGGGCCAGAGTGGAGGGGGTAGGATGTGAATTGTTCCGTCTGTGGTGCATAAGGACAGGGTTGTTCACTTTGCACAGCTCTTGTCAGACTGAAATGTATATATCCTAGCCCTGTAAAGAAATGTTGACAATCGCTTGTACTAACAAGTCAGGAGGGATATCTGATGACATGCTCAGAAAGCTCTCCCTCAGGAGGTATCCATGGCTATCGGAGAAATGGAGGCAGGGAACGAGGGAAGGAATGAGGAGGGAAGGCGGGAACAGTTGATCCAGGGCACATGAGGCTGGAGGTGGAGTGGGTGAAAGGGAGCAAGCTGATGGAGGGGCAGGTTCATGTGTGACTGGTCTAGACTGGAATGTTAATGTCTCCCTCGCCTGAACTATAGGGGAGGTGAGTGTGAAAGTGAGCGCCGAGGCATTGAAAACTGAGGAGCTCTGCGGCAACGAGGTGGCCACGGTGCCAGAAAAAGGACGCATTGACATCGTTGTGCAAACACTGCTGGTGGAGGTGAGTGTCTGTCCTGTATAGCAAGTCTACGTTTAATTAACCTTTTAAGTGGTTATACATATAAATTCTATAATGGAATGAACTAGAGTTGTCGTAATTAGACCGTTTTATTTTAGTGCTGAAGAAAGCCAGTGGCCTGTCTTTTCTCAATGTCACTTTCCCTCTGTCAGGCCGAGGGAACCCAGGAGACGGTCAGCCACAACGCTCTGCTCTGCCCTGCAGGTAATCTCCTGACATCTATCAGTCATACTTTCTCATAATTACCCCGACAATTAAGTTGACGTGCATTTGTTTTGGTTTAGATGACAGATACTTTTTAATTGGTTAAAACGGTTCTCAAGTCACTCAGTCTGTCTCGTTTATCTGTCTCGTGTCACCAGAGGGCCCGGTGGAGAAGGACATCTCTCTGAAGCTGCCTGAGGTGTTTGTGGAGGGCTCTGCCAAGGCCTCCCTCTCAGTACTGGGTGAGAATTATTCATCTGTTTTGCTGAGTTTTCACATTAGGGATCTGCCGGTCGAATATACATTGCCATTGACTAGAGACCTATGTTTGTTTGATTGTCTTAATTGTTGGTCTCTTTCACCAGGCGACCTGATGGGTCGGGCCATAAAGAACCTGGACAGCCTGTTGCAGATGCCCTATGGCTGTGGAGAGCAGAACATGGTGCTTTTTGCTCCCAACATCTACATCCTCAACTACCTGCAAAGCACCAGGCAGCTCACCGAGGAGATCCAGACCAGGGCCACAGGCTTCCTAGACAGTGGTGAGTGAGCTGGATCCAGTTCAGTAAGGCACAACATGTGTTGCAACGAAAACCAAGCAATTATTATCAGACATGTTCAGTTACAGCCTGCACTCCCTGTTTTACTCAATAAAAATGTAATCTCCCTACTGGACACAACCCTGGTGAAATAAACCACTATCTATTCTGAAGACTATTGCTTAACCTAATGCATCGAATGGGATATGACAAGAGAATTTGCAGTAAGCCTTGAACTTTTTAAATAATGAGCTGTGATTGAACAGGACTCTGCAAAGATCAATACTGTTTGACAGTTTGTCTGATCCTGTGTGCATCTCGCCTCTGACTAGCAACAACCTGTTGTATATATTTGGCTCTGAACCAGTTAACGTCACCTTCCACACACAGTACAAGTCCCTAGAAGGAGTGTCTTTGTTCATTTGGCCATTTGTGTTGCAGGCTACCAGAGAGAGCTCAACTACAAGCATGGCGATGGCTCCTACAGTGCCTTTGGGAAGAGCGATGAGTCTGGAAACACGTGGTCGGTTCAATTGTCCGCACAGTCCTAATACCTTCTCTTAGATTATTCCTCAATTTACATTTGTTCGTTTTTTTAAGTCATAAAAATGACATTAGATCAAAGTGGGTTGTAGTATGTAATCAAGGTAGGAATGTGATGGTCTCAAATCCATACTAGTATGTGCTATGGCAAATATAGTTGGCTTCAGCACAATACAGTATGGCTACTGTTATCTAGAGTCTATGATCCATAGTTTAGGCAAGGCTCACGGCATCTAGTCCGTGTAACTCCAGTGACATCTGACCTGTGTCCTCTCAGGCTCACCTCCTTTGTGCTGAAGTCCTTTGGAGGGGCCAAGCCCTACATCTTTGTGGACCCCGCCCACATTGCCCAGGCCAAGGCCTGGTTGGCCAGTCACCAGCAGACGGATGGCTGCATCGCGTCAGTGGGGAAACTCTTCCATAACGGCATGAAGGTAAAGAGGAGTCAGAGCTCAGTGGGTAATAAGAGGAGTATTATACTGCTGCCACCAAATGTGAGAAGGTAACGTTATGGGCAGAGATTCCGCAGGAGGTTCTGGTGCAAGTGTCCCCTTCTATTTAGAGTGCAATGGTGGAGTCTGCATAAAATCCTAGATGACTAACAAACAAGAGACTTGAAAATAATACATAGTGTAACATCAAATATGAGTACAGTCGTGGCCAAAAGTTTTGAGAATGACACAAATAATACGTTTCACAAAGACTGCGGCTTCAGTGTCTTTAGATATTTTTGTCGGATGTTACTATGGAATACTGAAGTATAATTACAAGCATTTCATAAGTGTCAAAGGCTTTTATTGACAATTACATGAAGTTGATGCAAAGAGTCAATATTTGCGGTGTTGACCCTTCTTTTTCAAGACCTCTGCAATCCGCCCTGGCATGCTATCAGTTAACTTCTGGACCACATCCTGACTGATGGCAGCCCATTCTTGCATAATCAATGCTTGGAGTGTGTCAGAATTTGTGGGTTTTTGTTTGTCCACCCACCTCTTGAGGATTGACCACACATTCTCAATGGGATTATGGTCTGGGGAGTTTCTTGGACATGGATCCAAAATATCAATGTTTTGTTCCCCGAGCCACTTAGTTATCACTTTTTCCTATGGCAAGGTGCTCCATCATGCTGGAAAAGGCATTGTTCATCACCAAACTGTTCCTGGATGGTTGGGAGAAGTTGCTCTCGGAGGATGTGTTGGTACCATTCTTTATTCATGGCTGTGTTCTTAGACAAAATTGTGAGTGAGCCAACTCCCTTGGCTGAGAAGCAACCCCACACATGAATGGTCTCAGGATGCTTTACTGTTGGCATGACACAGGACTGATGGTAGCGCTCACCTTGTCTTCTCCGGACAAGCTTTTTTCCAGATGCCCCAAACAATCGGAAAGGGGATTCATCAGAGAAAATGACTTTACCCCAGTCCTCAGCAGTCCAATCCCTGTACCCTTTGCATAATATCAGTCTGTCCCAGATGTTTTTCCTGGAGAGAAGTGGCTTCTTTGCTGCCCTTCTTGACACCAGGCCATCCTCCAAAAGTCTTCGCCTCACTGTGCGTGCAGATGCACTCACACCTGCCTGCTGCCATTCCTGAGCAAGCTCTGTACTGGTGGTGCCCCGATCCCGCAGCTGAATCAACTTTAGGAGACGGTAATGGAGCTTGCTGGACTTTCTTGGGCGCTCTGAAGCTTTCTTCAAGACAATTTAACCGCTCTCCTTGAAGTTCTTGATAATCCGATAAATGGTTGATTTAGGTGCAATCTTACTGGCAGCAATATCCTTGCCTGTGAAGCCCTTTTTGGGCAAAGGAATGATGACGGCACGTGTTTCCTTGCAGGTAACCATGGTTGATAGAGGAAGAGCAATGATTCCAAGCACCACCCTCCTTTTGAAGCTTCCAGTCTGTTATTCAAACTCAATCCGTAGAAATGTTTTTGGGGAATTCAGTACATTTCCTTGGCAAAGAGGGACTTTGCAATTCATTGCAATTCATCTGATCACTCTTCATAACATTCTGGAGTATATGCAAATTGCCATCATACAAACTGAGTCAGCAGACTTTGTGAAAATTAATATTTGTGTCATTCTCAACTTTTGGCCATGACTGTACTTTGCATACTTCATATTGCACTGACATGTACTGTTCAGGAGAACCTTAGAACCCCACGTGTGCCCCAAAGGAGCACAAAATGGCACACGCTGAGCACAACAAGAATCCCAAGCATGTTTTAGCCAGTCCCGAGAACACACCACCTCCCTAAAGGGACCTCAGTCTGACTAGTCCCGACAGCATTTGTTCATCTCCAAAACAGTACAGTTTTTTTGCCCCCCGTTCCTTATCTTTGTGCACCATTATCATGTGAATGTTGTTTTAAACAGTGCAACGTTTTTACCTGATATCAGTTGATATTAATGTGACTTTGAAACTAACACCTTGGAGTACTGTATGAAGTTTACTGGCATCCTTTGCTGTCATAGGGAGGTGTTGGGGATCAAGTGTCGCTCACTGCCTACATCACCGCTGCACTGCTGGAGCTGGATGGCAACACTTCTGTGAGTTATCACCTCTTTCATATCCAAGTATTTAAAAAGAAATCTTATTGAATAACAAGGCCACATTTGGTGCTTTTATCAAACCATGAACGGCCCTAGTGGATATTTCTGCTTAGCCGCCCAACTACTTCACACAATTCTAAATAAGACGATAACACCCACAGAACACCTCACTTGCTATGTATTCGAATTTGTTAAACAACATCCCAATATACAGTTCCTTCTGGAAAAGTATTCAGACCCCTTGATTATTTCCACATTTTGTTACGTTACAGCCTTATTCTAAAATGGATTAAAAACATGTTTTAAAACCTCAGCGATCTACACACAATACACCATGACAAAAAAAATGTTTGCAAATGTATTGAAAATAAAAAAACAGAAATTCCTTATTTACACAAGTATTCAGATCTTTTGCAATGATATTTGAAATTGAGCTCAGGTGCATCCTGTTTGATCATCCTTGAGGTGTTTATACAAGTTGATTGGAGTCCACTTGTGGTAAATTCAATTGATTGGACTTGATTTGGAAAGGCACACACCTATCTATATAAGGTCCCAAAGTTGACAGTGAATGCCAGAGCAAAAACCAAGCCATGTGGTTGAAGGAAAATTCCGTTGAGCTCCGAGACAGATTGTGTCGAGGCACAGATCTGGGGAAGGGTACCAACACATTTCTGCAGCATTGAAGGTCCCCAAGAACACAGTGGCCACCATCATTCTTAAATTGAAAAAGTTTGGAACCACCAAGACTCTTCCTAGAGCTGGCCGCCTGGCCAAACTGAGCAATCGGGGGAGAAAGGCCTTGGTCAGAGAGGTGACCAAGAACCTGACGGTCAGTCTGACAGAGTTCTGGAGTTCCTCTGTGGAGATGGGAGAACCTTCCAGAAGGACAACCATCTCTGCAGCTCTCCACCAATCAGGCCTTTATGGTAGAGTGCCAGACTTCCAGGAAGCCACTCCTCAGTAAAAGGCAGATAACAACCTACTTGGGGTTTGCTAAAAGGCACATAAAGACTCTCAGACCATGAGAAACAAGATTCTCTGGTCTGATGAAACCAAGATTGAACTATTTTTTCTGAATTCCAAGTGTCACGTCTGGAAGAAACCTGGCAACATCTCTATGGTGAAGCATGGTGGTGGTGGCATGCTGTGGGGGTGTTTTTCAGTAGCAGGGACTGGGAGACTAGTCAGGATCAAGGCAAAGATGAACGGAGCAAAGTACAGAGAGATCCTTGATAATAACCTGCTCCAGAGCGCTCAGGACCTCCGACTGTTTTGCCTCTGGAGAGGCCTGAAAATAGCTGTGCAGCAACACTCCCCAACCAACCTGACAGAGCTTGAGAGGATCTGCAGAGAAGAATGGGAGAAAATCAAAAATATATTATTGTGTATATATATATATATATCAAGCGCTGTCACTACACAGTATCTACACTAGTTAATGTATTTATTTTGCAAAAATTATTTGGTACTCATACCCGTATTTAAAACGTGAATAAAGGTCTGGGTTGTATTCATTAGGGAGCGCAATGGAAAAACCATGAACATTTTGCAACTGATAATGTGCATGTTTCTTATTGGTCCAGATATTCCCTTCCAGTTTTAATCAGTGCTCCTCTGTTTGGTGCCTAATAAACACAATCATGTTGTGGGTGTGTCAGGACCCCATAGTGGAGAAGAGTCTGATGTGTCTGAAGGCAGCAGTGTCTGACCAGCTGGAGAACACCTACACCATGGCCCTGCTATCGTACACCTTCACCCTGGCCCAAAACCAGGACATGAGGGCCAAGCTCATCACCCACCTGGACAAGATAGCTGCTACCTCCGGTATGTCTTGTCTCTTGGTGAAAATGTCTCTCTCTACCTTTGTCTGCCGTAAAACGATCACTGCCGACCACTGACAATGAAAATTCCCACAGGTGGCAATCGTCACTGGGAGAGACCAGAGGCTTCTGGGACAAAGACTGACTCTCTGGAGGTGGAGATGACATCCTATGTGCTGCTGGCGCTGCTCTCCGGTCCTACCATGCCAGGATTTGGGCTGGACTACTCCACTGGCATCGTCCGCTGGCTGGCCCAGCAGCAGAACCCCTACGGAGGATTCGCCTCCACACAGGTACTTTATTGGTCTGGTAGACATTTATTCCCTCTAGCAACTCCTCTGCCAATAGATCCTACTGTTAGTACATGGCCAAACATGGATCACACCAAATCCTTATTTGTATATGAAATGTAGTAAATTGGACATTTGTATTAAAGCTTTACAATAATTTCATAACACAACACATGGATTTCCTTGAATTGTTGTGCTTCATTTTACAATCTTCATATGTATTGCTTTATTATATTGATTCTCTCCATCCATACCCAAGCTATAGTCGACCTGGATTTGTTTTTGCAACAGTACTTTTCTTCCCACCTCGCCCCTGTCACCAGGACACAGTGGTTGCACTGCAGGCCCTGGCCAAGTACGGTGCTGCCACCTTCAGTCCAGAGGGCGCCAGTACAGTCAGTGTGAGCTCGGCCGGCGGCCTGAAGATGGAGTTTACTGTGAATCAGAACAACAGGCTGCTCTATCAGGAGGGGCAGCTGAGGGAGGTCCCTGGGGACTACAACATCAAGGCACAGGGCAAGAGCTGCGTGTTTGTGCAGGTCAGGCTCCAGTCGTTTTCCCCTTTGCTGCCTCTCAGTACTGCATGTACTGAGTATCTGGTTTGTTCAGTAGAGCACACTGTTGCACAGAAACTAACGTTTCAACCCTAGAATTTCAGCATTAATGGAAATGCAATTGTGCTGTTCATTGAAATGTGTGTTGATTTCATGCATCTCAGTAGTATCGTCTGTCTTTTCAGATCGCCATGCACTACAATATTCCCCCTCCTCCTGACTTCTCTGCTTTCAACATCTCAACAGAGACGCTTGGGAAATGTGACGGCACCAAGAAATCTCTGATCGTGTCTGTGGCTGTCAGGTACAGTGGTATTCCTTTTACCCTTGAAATAGCAGCTGAAAATAATGACTGAACCACCAGTGTGTAGATGCATTTTAAAAGTATCTTTAAAGCTGCACTGTGTAACTTTTTGGGCGACCTGACCAAATTCATGTAGAAATATGAGTTATAGATCTGTCATCCTTATTGACAGCAAGTCTAAGAAGTGTTAGATCTGTTCTATGTGCGCTATTTTTATGATTCCCATTCTTAAGTATCGTTTTTGCGTCTTTTACTTTTGGTTTTGAACAGCATAAAAAATGTTTGGTTACTGAAAATATATTTCAAGGCGGTTTAGAATGTACATTGATTTTCTTGCTTGTTTGTCACAAACTTAACTTAAGCTAACTAGTAGAATTTTAGCAATCAGGAAATGGCAGAGCGATTCCTGCATATTTGTAGATAATATCCATCCTTCATCTGACTCTGTGACTGACAGGTACAATGGTCGGCGAGAGGAGACCAACATGGTGATCATCAATGTCAAGCTTCTCTCCGGCTTCGTCCTGGACAAGTCCTCCCTCAGGCCTGTGAGTCAATAAGAAAGAGAACCTCAGTTGAGGGGAACACCCTTTAATCAGGGCCAGGAGTTTTACCAGTTTAGGGAACACTCCTGGCCCTAAGTATAATCCCCTTGAGGATTAGTTGATGTATAACATGATAATGGTGTCTGTTCTAATTGTAATGCCTGTACTTGTCCTTCGAACGTATCAGTTGAACTGTCTATGACACTATCTTATCCTGTGTTCTGTACTTCCAGTTGAAAAATGACCCCACTGTCAAACGTGTTGACCTGGAGGAAGGACATGTCATCATCTACCTAGATGGGGTAGGAACATGAATAATGAATGTTGCATCTAAACGGGGCTGTCTTTATCGGTTACAGAACCTAGTTGGATGTGGTCTCATTTGCATCTACACACTGGATTTAACTTGAACAGTAACATCAAAGTAAGACTGTAGTGGAGGTTTTACACAGTAACACTATGTGAATCTATAACATTGAACTGCAATGTCAAATGAATTATTCCTTTTCTTCCAGCTCAAGCAGAAGGAAACGAAGACGTACAGCCTGGCCATAGAGGAGGATGTGCCTGTGAGGAATCTGAAACCAGCTGTGGTGAAAGTGTATGACTACTACCAGACAAGTAAGAATTCCATCTAACACAGACAGCAAAAATGTAATCTCATGCGCAGAAACCCTTGTCTGGCAGTGAAAAAGTTAATTCAGCCTAATTTTACTGCCTTTAAAAGAAAACAATACATGGCTCATATGGCTGACTTGCCTAAACAAATGTGGTTTCTACTGACATTTGAGATGTACAAACTATGGCATAAGGGGACGACGAGCGGATAAGAGGCAATACGTTATTTCGATTAACCTCTCTAGGGTACGTGGGACGCTAACGTTCCACCTGACCAACATCCGATGAAAGTGCAGGGCGCTAAATTCAAACAACAGAAATCTCATAATTAAAGTTCCTCAACCATACATGTATTAAACACCATTTTAAATATAAACTTGTTGTTAATCCCACCACAGTGTCCGATTTCAAAAAGGTTTTACGACAAAAGTGTACAATGCGATTATGTTAGGTCAGTACCTAATTACAAAAAAAAAAAAAAAAATCCAGCCAAAGAGAGGAGTCACATAAAGCAGAAATAGAGATAAAATGTATCACTAACCTTTGATCTTCATCAGATGGCGCTCATAGGACTTCATGTTACACAATACATGTATGTTTTGTTCATTTTTATATCCAAAAATCTCTGTTTACATTGGCGCGTTATGTTTTGCCTCCACAAAACATCCTGGGAAAGTGCAGAGAGCTACGTCAATTTACAGAAATACTCATCATAAATGTTGATGAAAATACAACTGTTATGCATGGAATTAAAGATATACTTCTCCTTAATGCAACTGCTGTGTCAGATTTCAAAAAAGCTTTACAGAAAAAGCACACCATGGAATAATCTGAGTACAGCGCTCAGAGACCAAAACAAGCAATACAGGTACCCGCCATGTTATGGAGTCAACAAAAGTCAGAAATAGCATTATAAATATTCACTTACCTTTGATCTTCATCAGAATGCACTCCCAGGAATCCCAGTCCCACAATAAATGTTAGTTTTGTTCGATGAAGTCCATTTATGTTCAAATACCTCCTTTTTGTTCACATTTAGTACAGTAAACCAAATGCGCAGGCACTAGGTCCAGACAAAGTCAAAAAAGTTATATTACAGTTCGTAGAAACATGTCAAACAATGTATATAATCAATCTTAAGGATGTTTTTATCATACATCTTCAATAATGTTTCAACCGGAGAATTCCTTTGTCATTAGAAATGAAAGGGAATAGAGCTAACTCTCACGGGTGCACGCCTGACTGAGCACATGGCCTTCTGGCAGACCCATGACTCAATCAGCTCTCATTCTCTCCCACTTCACAGTAGAAGCCTGAAACAAGGTTCTAAATACTGTTGACATCTATGGAAGCCTTAGGAAGTGCAACATGACCAATATCCCACTGTATCTTCAATAGGGACTGAGTTGAAAAACGACCAACCTCACTTCCTGGTTGGATTTTTTCTCA
Source organism: Oncorhynchus nerka (assembly GCF_034236695.1). Lineage (NCBI taxonomy): Eukaryota > Metazoa > Chordata > Actinopteri > Salmoniformes > Salmonidae > Oncorhynchus > Oncorhynchus nerka. Next base: position 279,753 of record NW_027040483.1, read on the forward strand.
GGTTTTTGCCTGCTATATGAGTTATGTTATACTCACAGACATCATTCAAACAGTTTTAGAAACTTCAGGGTGTTTTCTATCCAAATGTTTTCAATACTAATAATATGCATATCCTAGCATCTGGGCCTGAGTAGCAGGCAGTTTCTCTGGGCGCGCTTTTCATCCGGATGTGAAAATACTTCCCCCTACCCCAAAGAAGTTAAGACATTAATGAGCGAGCTAGGACGGACGTAGTCAATATAACTATTTGTTCAGCACTTTTGAAATGTACAGCAACATAATTCAGAACATGGGCGTTCTGACAGTATTCTCCCTGTACACCAAGTCAGAACCGTAGGATAAGTAAAAGGGGCATATAAGCAGACAATGAAAGCTCTTACAATATTCAATGACTACATTTCTCTAAACAGGCTATAGGCTACATGTGCACCACCAAGTCAGAACATTAGCCTAAATGAGGGGGAAAGGGACCAAATTATTAGGGTGAGGCACATGGGCTAATAATAGCTTATTACAGAACATACACTTAGTATTACTTAATTAGCTACAGTATACGTATCTCCCTGGCATATTACATAATTTATGCAGCAGCATACAATACACTTTTCGACTTACCTTATTGTGCTGTGCTCACTTGAACAGGAAGGTGGTGCAGCGGGCCATCGTGGGGAAATTTCGTCATCAAAGTCTGGCATTCTATGGATTTCAAATCACATTATATTTGTCACATGCGCCGAATACAACAGGTATTAGACCTTACAGCTGAAAACTGTTGTTTTGATTAAAGAAGCAATAAAACTGCCCTTCTTTAGACTAGTTGAGTATCTGGAGCATCATCAGTTGTGGGTTCGATTACAGGCTCAAAATGGCCAGAAACAAAGACCTTTCTTCTTAAACGCGTCGGTCTATTCTGGTTCTGAGAAATGAGGGCTATTCCATGCGACAAACTGAAGATCTCGTACAACGCTGTGTACTACTCCCTTCACAGAACAGCACAAACTGTCCCTAACCAGAATAAAAAGCCCCCCCCCCCGCCATACCCGCCCCTAACCCGGATGAAGCTGGGCCAATTGTGCACTGCCCTATGGGACTCTCGGTCACTACCGGTTGTGACACAGCCTGGGATCAAACCCCAGGCTGTAGTTACGCCACAACCTTAGACCGCTGCGCTGTTCGGGAGCCCTCAACAAAGCAATTAAATAAACGTAAATAAGAGAAATTTAAGAGCAACAATAAGGAGGCTATATACAGTGGATACCAGTACCGTGTCAATGTGCGGGGGTACAGGTTAGTCAAGGTAATTGAGGTAATATGTACATGTAGGTAGGGGTAACGTGACTATGCATTAATAATAAACAGCAAGTAGCAGCAGCGTAAAAAAAAGGGGGGTGGGGTTTCAATGCAAATAGTCTGGTTAGCCATTTGATTAGTTGTTCAGCAGTCTTATGACTTGGGGGTAGAAGCCTTTTGAACCTAGACTTCGCGCTCCAATACCGCTGGCCGTACGGGGTCAATTTTTAGGGCCTTCCTTTGACACCGCCTAGTATAGAGGTCGTGGATGGCAGGAAGCTTTGCCCTAGTGATGCACTGGGCCATACGCACTACCCTCTGTAGCGCCTTGGGGTCGGAGGCCGAACAGTTGCCATAGCAGGTGGCCAGTCAGGATTCTCTCGATGGTGCAGCTGTAGAACTGTTTGAGGATCTGAGGACCCATGCCAAATCTTTTCAGTCTCCTGAGGGGGAATATGCATTGTCGTGCCCTCTTCACTCTTCATGTCTTGGTGTGTTTGGACCATGATGGTTTGTTGGTGATGTGGACACCATGGAACTTGACGCTCTCAACCTGCTCCACTAAAGCCCCGTCGATGAGAATGGGGGCGTGCTTGGCCCTCCTTTTCCTGTAATCCACGGTCATCTCCTTTGTCTTGACCATGTTGAGGGAGAGGTTGTTGTCCTTGCATCTCTCTATAAGCCTACCACTGTTGTGTCACCAGCAAACTTAATGTTGGGAGTTGTGCTTGGCCACTCAGTCATGGGTGAACAGGGAGTACAGGAGGGGACTAAGCACGCACCCCTGAGGGGCCCCTGTGTTGAGGATCCGTGTGGCAGATGTTATTACCTACCCTTACCACCTGGGGCGGCCCATCTGGAAGTCCAGGATCCAGTTGCAAAGGGAGGTGTTTAGTCCCAGGGTCCTTAGCTCAGTGATGAGCTTTGAGGACACTATGGTGTTGAATGCTGAATTGTGGTCAATGAATAGCATTCTCACGTAGGTGTTCCTTTTGTCCAGGTGGGCAGAGTGCAATCGAGATTGTGGCGGTATGCAAATTGGAGTGGGTCTAGGGTTTCTGGGATGATATGAGCCATGACCAGCCTTTCAAAGCACTTCATGGCTACGGACGTGAGTGCTACGGATCGGTAGTCATTTAGGCAGGTTACCTTGGTGTTCCTTGGCACAGGGACTATGGTGGTCTGCTTGAAACATTTTGTTATTACAGACTTGGTCAGGGACAGGTTGAACAAGACACTTGCCAGTTGGTCAGCGCATGCTAGGAGCACACATCCTGGTAATCCGTCTGGCCCTGCGGCCTTGTGAATGTTGACCTGTTTCAAGGTCTTACTCACATCGGGACGACTGTGTGATTATGCTCTCCATAGCCGAACAGCTGGTGCTCTCATGCATGCTTCTTTGTTGCTTGCCTCGAAGCGCGCATAGAAGTCATTTAGCTCGTCTGTAGGCAGCTCATGGCTGGGCTTTCCTTTGTAGTCTGTAATAATTTGCATGCCCAACCACATCAGATGAGCGTCGGAGCCAGTGTAGTAGGATTCAATCTTAGTCCTATATTGATGCTTTGCCTGTTTAATGGTTTGTCGGAGGGCATAGCGTGATTTCTTATAAGCATCCAGGTTGGAGTCCAGCTCCTTGAAGCGGCAACTCTACCCTTTAGCTCAGTGCGGATGTTCCCTGTGATCCATGGCTTCTGGTTGGGATATTGTCACGAGAATTTTCAATTTCAATAATGATAATTAAACATTCATTCAACCTTTGTCCAATTTCCCGAGGTTTGCAGGACCCCAGGTTTAATAATAATTAGACAAATATTCAGATTAATACAAAAGGTTTGTATAGTTTATTCATGAGAGCTCTAAAGACAAAAATGAAGACTGTCTTTTTATAACATACACACACATTCCTATCTTTAGGTCACTCCCTTCTCAAATGACCAGTACTTTTCCAATAACTACATTGTAGACAAAGAACCATCAATATTGTCTCATTCATTTAACATTACATTTAAGTCATTTAGCAGACGCTCTTATCCAGAGCGACTTACAAATTGGTGCATTCACCTTATGACATCCAGTGGAACAGTAGTGCATCTAAATCTTTTAAGGGGGGTGAGAGGGATTACTTTATCCTATCCTAGGTATTCCTTAAAGAGGTGGGGTTTCAGGTGTCTCCGGAAGGTGGTGATTGACTCCGCTGTCCTGGCGTCGTGAGGGAGTTTGTTCCACCATTGGGGGGCCAGAGCAGCGAACAGTTTTGACTGGGCTGAGCGGGAACTGTACTTCCTCAGTGGTAGGGAGGCGAGCAGGCCAGAGGTGGATGAACGCAGTGCCCTTGTTTGGGTGTAGGGCCTGATCAGAGCCTGGAGGTACTGAGGTGCCGTTCCCCTCACAGCTCCGTAGGCAAGCACCATGGTCTTGTAGCGGATGCGAGCTTCAACTGGAAGCCAGTGGAGAGAGCGGAGGAGCGGGGTGACGTGAGAGAACTTGGGAAGGTTGAACACCAGACGGGCTGCGGCGTTCTGGATGAGTTGTAGGGGTTTAATGGCACAGGCAGGGAGCCCAGCCAACAGCGAGTTGCAGTAATCCAGACGGGAGATGACAAGTGCCTGGATTAGGACCTGCGCCGCTTCCTGTGTGAGGCAGGGTCGTACTCTGCGGATGTTGTAGAGCATGAACCTACAGGAACGGGCCACCGCCTTGATGTTAGTTGAGAATGACAGGGTGTTGTCCAGGATCACGCCAAGGTTCTTAGCGCTCTGGGAGGAGGACACAATGGAGTTGTCGACCGTGATGGCGAGATCATGGAACGGGCAGTCCTTCCCCGGGAGGAAGAGCAGCTCCGTCTTGCCGAGGTTCAGCTTTTGAGGTGGTGATCCGTCATCCACACTGATATGTCTGCCAGACATGCAGAGATGCGATTCGCCACCTGGTCATCAGAAGGGGGAAAGGAGAAGGCTTTCATGTCTTGGCTTTCACTTCCCCTCCCCCGTTTGGGGCCCTCTTGGTTTGAAAACCTCTGATGGTTTTACAACTTCACTCTGCTTACACCCCCATTAAAGACTATAATACTCTAGTATTATAATTCTAACATAGCTACACACATCTTCATATTATCTTCTTATGATTCTCAAACATTTCACACCATTATACAATATCAGAGTGGAACACTTTAGCCATTATCTCAAACCATGCAAATTATTCTAACAGGTACGTACGGTCACTGTGGGGACGACGTCATCGATGCACTTATTGATGAAGGGCTTTCAAGACAGCTGGGAACTCCACAACAAAAAAACAAGGTCCAATCATGATGTCAGTGATCTTCAGGAAACGGAAGAGCTCTAGAAAGAGGCCGAGTTACAACCTGGAATTCTGAGATAGATGACCGTTCAAAATGTATTTTCCCAGTCTGAGCTTGTTTTTTTTTCAGAGTTTCAGAGTTCCCAGTTGTCTTGAAGTGATGCTGGATTGAAAGCATGGCCAATGTTGAATGGCCAATGTTGACCCTTAAATCCAGACTTGGAGCACACACCCAATCCAATGAATAGCAGGCTAGTGATTGCTTTGCAGAGCTTGCAGTTAGCCGCTGATTCCTTCCAAACCACTTATTGTTGAATTTGCGATTTTCCAACTTGCGTAATATTTATGGCCGATGAGCAGTGTTTTATCTATCATTTCTCTTCATAATTTATCTTCATATGACAATGATGGAAAAGGATTTGCCAGTAGATTGTTGACTTGATTCATGATGATGATGACTGCTAGCTTGCTAGCTAAGATTCTGAAAGTACGATGTTGACATGATCAGTCCAATTAAAGCTACGGGAGATATAACGTGATTTGACGTCATTTTATTTCTGTCCAATGACCTTGAGCCTTCTTGGATAGGCACTTCTAATGCAACTCTATTGCAGCATCCAAAGGGCTTGAATTTTTTAGCTCTACCCGTACATTTTGCAGTGACATAGTGTCCCCATGAGTGACAGAACACTGAGCCTATCACTGCGTAATTGGAGAACATTACCAACCCCCTACGCTCCGTATTTTCCGCTGGCTGCCCCATCACCACAGAAAGCACTGGGCTAGTCTGAAACACCTGCATTACTCAAAGAAAAAAAAGAGACCATGTTTGTATACAGCTTTATTAACTCATTGATTATAAAAATTGTACATTGTTTGCAAACTGATATGTGACACATATTAATGGAAAAATAACATGCAAAACACGCACAAAACGCGCCAAATGTATTCACAAATATAAATCACTTTCCACAAATGTAAATCGCTATCCACAAATGCAATTCACTATACACATACACCTTTTGATTTGTGTATATATATATATATATATATATATATTTTATAACTGCAGATATGCAGATCATTTCCAAGGGCCTTAAGTAAAATGGCTGCCATAAAGATTTGGAGACGTATGCGCAAATATGACAGATATGGCAAACCTGCAACTCCATATTTGGAAGCACTTAGGTCACCTACCTGACTTTTGGCAGGGATTTGATGACAAGAAAAAGACAGTTCAAACGCGTAGAAAAGTTCTCACACATAGAAAAAAGTTATTACGCATAGAAAGCGATTTGTAGTCGTAGAAAAAAGGTTGGTACCCAAAGAAAGCGATTTCTATAAATCGCTGGCAGCCTCGTTTGGGCATGTTGATGCCTGCCTTTCAAGGCTGCAGAAATTATAGTATGCTAACCATAATATGCTAACCATATGTGTAATCACAGAATGTCCAACGTATAGAATCAAAACCCTAGATTACACGCTATTGCAGTGTACACCTGTTCATCGTCCTAATAGTTGAATTAACTGGCAAGTGTGATAGCACCACTAAATGTGAAGGATATGTCATACATTGAAAGTGATTATAATCCATTCGCTGTCTCAAGTTGCACAGACGATGCGCATGAAAGAGACATAGGTATTTCTGAAGCCTCTAAATGTTTCCCCAGGAGAGGCATAGGATCAGACTTTGTAACAGTATTGCTTCCGTCCCTCTCCTCGCGCCAACCTGGGCTTGAACCAGGGACCCTCTGCACACATCGACAACAGTCACCCTCGAAGCATCATTACCCATCGCTCCGCAAAAGCCGCAGCCCTTGCAGAGCACGGGAAACAACAACTTCAAGGTATCAGAGCGAGTGACGTCACCGGTTTGAAACGCTATTAGCGCGTACCGCTAACTAGCTAGCCATTTCACACCGGTTACACTCACCTCCTTTTCCGCAGCAACCAGTGATCTGAGTCAACAGCATCAATGGGATCAACCTTTTTTTCTACGACTACAAATCGCTTTCTATGCCTGAGAACGTTTTGTATCTATGGCAGTCATTTGGAAATGACCTGCAGTTCTAAAAAAAAAAAAAATCGAATGCAATATATCGATTTACGAATCAAAAGGTGTTTGTTTGTGGATAGTGAATTGCATTTGTGGATAGTGATTCATTTATTTGAATTGACTGATTTCCTTATATGAACTGTAACTCAGTCAAATATTTGAAATTGTTGCATCTTGTATTTATATTTTTGCTCAGTGTTTGGTGGCACTGCCATACATGTCTGGGATACAGTACCAGTCAAAATTTTGGACACACCTACACATTCAAGGTTTTTTTCTTTATTTTTACTATTTTCTACATTGTAGAATAATAGTGAAGACATCAAAACTATGAAATAACACATATGGAGTCATGTAGCAACCCAAAAAGTTTTGAACAAATCCAAATATATTTTAGATTCTTCAAAGTATCCACCCTTTGCCTTGATGACAGCTTTGCACAGTCTTGGCATTCTCTCAACCAGCTTCACCTGGAATGCTTTTCCAACAGTCTTGAAGGAGTTCCCTCATATGCTGAGCACATGTTGGCTGCTTTTCCTTCACTCTGCAGTCCAACCCATCCCAAACCATTTTAATTGGGTTGAGGTTGGATGATTGTGGAGGCCAGGTCATCTGATACAGCACTCCATCACTCTCCTTCTTGGTCAAATAGCCCTTACACAGCCTAGAGGTGTGTTGGGTCATTCATGTTGAAAAACAAATTATAGTACCACTAAGCACAAACTAGATGGGATGGCGTATCTCTGCAGAATGCTGTGGTAGCCAAGCTGGTTAAGTGTGCCATGAATTCTAAATAAATCACCAACAGTGTCACCAGCAAAGCACCCCCACACCAACACATCTTTTCCTCCATGCTTCACAGTGAGAACCACACATGCAGAGATCATTAGTTCACCTATTCTGCATCTCACAAAGACAGTGGTTGGAACCAAAAATCTAATTTGGACTCATCAGACCAAAGGACAGATTTCCACCGATCTAATGTCCATTGTTTGTGTTTCTTGGCCCAATCAAGTATTTTCTTCTCATTGGTGTCCTTTTAGTAATGGTTTCTTTGCAGAAATTTGACTATGAAGGCCTGATTCACGCAGTCTCCTCTGAACAGTTGATGTTGAGATGTGTCTGTTACTTGAACTCAGTGAAGCATTTATTTGGGCTGCAATCTGAGGCTGGTAACTCTAATAAACGTATCCTCTGCAGCAGAGGTAACTGGGTCTTCCTTTCCTGTGGCGGTCCTCATGAGAGCCAGTTTCATCATTTTGCGACTGCACTTGAAGAAACTTTGAAAGTTCTTTACATTTTCCACATTGACTGACCTTCATGTCTTAAAGTAACGATGGACTGTCATTTATCTTTGCTTATTTGAGCTGTTCTTGCCATAATATGGACTTAGCCCTATTTGGTAAAATACCATCTTCTGTATACCAACCCTACCTTGTCACAACACATCTGATTGGCTCAAATGCATTATGAAGGAAAGCAATTCCACAAAATAACTTTTAACAAGGCACATCTATTAATTGAAATGCATTCCAGGTGACTACCTCATGAAGCTGGTTGAGAGAATGCCAGGCATGTGCAAAGCTGTCATCAAGGCAAAGGGTGGCTACTTTGAAGAATCTCTAATATAACATGTTTTGATTTTGTTTAACACTTTGTTTTGGTTACTAAATTATTCCATATTTCATAGTTTTGATGTCTTCACTATTATTCCGAAATGTATTTTTTTTTTAATGAGTAGGTGTGTCCAAACTTTTGCCTGGTACTGTCCATAACTCTAGTTCCCTGAAGAAGGAAATGAGACATCACCAGTATGGGCCCATTGGTTCACCATTGAAGTGGGAATTTAATGACGTTGACTGACAGGGAAGTAGTTATCATTAGAATGGAACTGACCTCTGCATTCTCCTCTTTTCTGTTCTCAGGTGATGAAGCTGTGAGTGAATACAGCTCCCCGTGTGCAGAGAGTAAGTACATAACAACCTTTCTATAACCAAACCTACATTTCTCATACTCATGCTTAAATGACAGGAATGAAGATGCAAGGCCGGCCCTAGCCTTTTGAGTGCCCTAAGTGAGATTTGCACCTCCCAGGAAAAACATTTAGTGGCCCCCCTCTTGACGGCAGAGATAAATATATTTGTTGTAAAGCTAATTATCTGCAATTCTATACGTTTGTCATGGGGAGTAAAGAAAATGTTGCATTTCTAAAGCAAACTTTTGGCAATTCTACAGATTTTGCCATGGTTCAGAGAGAAGTTTAGCAACTTTATATCAAATTCCATGCAATTCTACAGTATAAAATGTGTAGTTTTACAGTTAATTTCCTACAATTCTTCCCATTTTGTCATGGGATTGAGAGAATTTTTTATGTTTTTAAAGCTAATGTCCTGCAATTCTACACATTTTGTCAAGACTTATGCCATGTTAATGATATGAGAGTGACTAACAAAATCAGCGGGGTGGCAGATAGCCAAGCGGTTAAGATCGTTGGGCTGAGGGGCCTCATGAGTGGCACAGTGGTGTGGTAAGGCACTGCATCGCAGTGCTTGACGCGGGGTTCAATCCCATGACCAGGAGGCCCATGAAGTGGCGCACAATTGGCCTAGCGTTATCCGGGTTAGGGGAGGGTTTGGCCAGCCGGGATTTCCTTGTCCACCTTGCGCTCACGTGACTCCTTGTGGTGGGCCGGGCACCTGCATGTTGACCCCGGTCACCAGCTGGATGGTGGTTCCTCTGACACATTGGTGCGGCTGGCTTCCGGGTTAAGCGAGCAGTGTGTCAAGAAGCAGTGTGGCTTGGCAGGGTCGCGTTTTGGAGGACGCATGGCCCTCGACCTTCGCCTCTCCCGAGTCTGGAGGGGAGTTGCCGCGACTGTCAAGACTGTAATTACCAATGGATATTATGAAATTGAGGAGAAACTAGTAAACGTACTACAAAAAATAAATAAAAGGCCACTAAAAGCAAAGGTTGCTGGTTCGAGTCCCCAAGCCTATTAGGTGAAAAATCTGTTGGTGCCCTTGATCAAGTGGACGGTTACTTTAATTGGGCACATCCAGAGCGACTCCAATCTAAGAACTGTGAGCTAACATGGCTGATTGAGTGATGGACTTAACAAGAGAAACTGCTGATCCACAACAAAATTTCGAAACTGCACCTTGTGTATTCTACAATTATAACACACAACACATGGGAAACTGCAAAAAAATGTGTGAAAAACCCAGCAGCGTTGCAGTTCTTGACACACACCGGTGCACCTGGCATCCATTACCATACCCCGTTCCAAGGCACTTACATTTTTTTGTCTTGTTTATTAACCTTCTGAATGGCACACATACACAATCCATGTCTCAAGGCTTAAAAATAAAAAACGTACCTGTCTCCCCTTCATTTGAAGTGGATTTAACAAGTGACATCAATAAGGGATCATAGCTTTCACCTGGTCAGTCTATCATGGAAAGAGCAGGTGTTCTTTAATGTTTTATATACTCAATATATATTAATATTATTTGGTTGGGGGTCGGCCCTGTGAAGATTGATGTTCATTGTTTTATATGCAGTAAAATCCTAGGCCAAGCAGGGAATGTTCTATTGATGATTTGACATTTTCACAGGTGACGAAGTCAATGAAGTGTGACAGACCTTGGACCTGGACCCGACCAAGTGCTTTCATGTGTAGGAAGTCATGTGTTTTTTTTATTTTTAGGCAGAGCTCATAGAACCTCTCCATTGATTTGGTTTGATGCTTGTAAGTTCCTGGTAACACATTGCCCAACTCATGATCTGTTTTTAATATTGTAAGTGAACAAAAAACATTTTAATACATGGGCGTAGATGGGCCGTAGGATTTGACCTTTTTAACTCCTTTTTTTATTTGGTTAATTTGATTTGTGCTAACACATGTCACAACCTGCTGTTGTAACCCTAAACCTGCTATTAAAGTTATGTGAGACATTTCAATGTTTCTACTGCGATGATGAAAATGCATACGACTGCATCTACTGAAAATGAAATGTTTTAATGAAACTATGGCCACGTTGAGTCTACAGTGGTTTGAATCCATAGCAACATCTATTAAAAAAATACATCTGACAAAATCTCTATAATCCATACATTAAACAGGTTTACATGTTCAAAATCACAGCGTAGTCTTCTCTAAAAAAGATATTCAGATGGTGATTATAAATGTTGTTATGATCGTGTAGCCTATCTGAATCCTTTACAATGATGATGTCAAGCTACCTGATCATTTGATGTTCGATTAAAACTGAAATGTACCCTGAATCTGAAAGTGCATAGGATGTAGTGGGGGTTGGAACTTGATTTGAAATTCAGGGGAGGTTACTGTTCACATGCACTTGTGTATTGCTGTTAACAGTATGAGAATTCAACAACAAAGATTGTAGACCAGCACGATTCTGCTCAGTTAACAGACGAGGAGTATGATGACATCTCAAGGCACAGAGTGATTTATTACATATCCAGTACTGTTGTCTGTGGTGTCATTATGTAGTCTCTACACTCTTAGAAAAAGGGTTCTTCGGCTGTCCCCATAGGAGAACCCTTTTTGGTTCCAGCTTAGAACCCTTTCTGGTTCCATGTAGAACCATCAGTGAAAAGTGTTCTACCTGGAACCCAAAACGGTTATTCAAAGGGTTCTCCTATGGGCATTCAGCATAATTGCTGGAACTGTGCCAGAAAGGAGAATGTGTCTAGAAAATACCAGAGCCAGCACAGTACAATGCCACCCCCCCTTGGCTCCAATGACCATTCTCCTCAGCCACGGCAGTGAAGGCACAGCCAGCTCAACCGGGGGCGGTAAGCCACGGAAAGAACGTGCTTCAATAGCGTACTGTGTTGCCATTCTAGACCAGGGTTTCCAAATCTCGGGCCTCGGGATCCAAAGGGGTGCACGTTTTGTTTTTTTGCCCTAGCACTACACAGCTGATTCAAATAATCAACTAATCATCAAGCTTTGTAGTGTTAGGTCAAAAAGCGCACCCTTTTGGGTCCCGAGGACCGAGATTGGGAAGTGCTGTTTAAGACTGACACAGAGTAATCTGCATATGGAGGTTCTAAGGATTGGTGGAGTTATGTTTAGCACTATGACTACTTTGATAGACTTGAATATTGGGTTGTTTGGGTAAACTCCATTGTGATTCATGCAAATGTGGTTGTCGTAGGAAAAGTAATAGTACTATAAAAAATGTTTTTTCCAAGCAACCTGGAGAAAGTCAGCCTAAAGGTTTTAAAGTTGTTTTGGTCTCAGTAACTTTAAAAACTGTTGCGTCAGAGGTTCCAGTGGAAGGCGAATAATAATGACTGGAAAAGTACAGGTAACTGCCGAAATAATGAAACACTTAAGTGAGGGATACAAAGTACACTGCTCAAAAAAATAAAGGGAACACTAAAATAACACATCCTAGATCTGAATGAATGAAATATTCTTATTAAATACTTTTTTCTTTACATAGTTGAATGTGCTGACAACAAAATCACACAAAAATTATCAATGGAAATCAAATTTATCAACCCATGGAGGTCTGGATTTGGAGTCACACTCAAAATGGAAAAGTGGAAAACCACATTACAGGCGGATCCAACTTTGATGTAATGTCCTTAAAACAAGTCAAAATAATCATTTTGTGTGGCCTCCCTACAATGCCTGGGCATGCTCCTGATGAGGTGGCGGATGGTCTCCTGAGGGATCTCCTCCCAGACCTGGACTAAAGCATCCGCCAACTCCTGGACAGTCTGTGGTGCAACGTGGCGTTGGTGGATGGAGCGGGCGAGCCAGTCCATAGCATCAATGCCTTCCTCTTGCAGGAACTGCTGACACACTCCAGCCACATGAGGTCTAGCATTGTCTTGCATTAGGAGGAACCCAGGGCCAACCGCACCAGCATATGGTCTCACAAGGGGTCTGAGGATCTCATCTCGGTACCTAATGGCAGTCAGGCTACCTCTGGCGAGCACATGGAGGGCTGTGCGGCCCCCCAAAGAAATGCCACACCATGACTGACCCACCGCCAAACCGGTCATGCTGGAGGATGTTGCAGGCAGCAGAACGTTCTCCACGGCGTCTCCAGACTCTGTCACGTCTGTCACGTGCTCAGTGTGAACCTGCTTTCATCTGTGAAGAGCACAGGGCGCCAGTGGCGAATTTGCCAATCTTGGTGTTCTCTGGCAAATGCCAAACGTCCTGCACGGTGTTGAGCTGTAAGCACAACCCCCACCTGTGGACGTCGGGCCCTCATACCACCCTCATGGAGTCTGTTTCTGACCATTTGAGCAGACACATGCACATTTGTGGCCTGCTGGAGGTCATTTTGCAGGACTATGGCAGTGCTCCTCCTGCTCCTCCTTGCACAAAGGCGAAGGTAGCGGTCCTGCTGCTGGGTTGTTGCCCTCCTATGGCCTCCTCCATGTCTCCTGATGTACTGGCCTGTCTCCTGGTAGCGCCTCCATGTTCTGGACACTACGCTGACAGACACAGCAAACCTTCTTGACACAGCTCGCATTGATGTTCCATCCTGGATGAGCTGCACTACCTGAGCCACTTGTGTGGGTTGTAGACTCCGTCTCATGCTACCACTAGAGTGAAAGCACCGCCAGCATTCAAAAGTGACCAAAACATCAGCCAGGAAGCATAGGAACTGAGAAGTGGTCTGTGGTCACCACCTGCAGAACCACTCCTTTATTGGGGGTGTCTTGCTAATTGCCTATAATTTCCACCTGTTGTCTATTCCATTTGCACAACAGCATGTGAAATGTATTGTCAATCAGTGTTGCTTCCTAAGTGGACAGTTTGATTTCTCAGAAGTGTGATTGACTTGGAGTTACATTGTGTTGTTTAAGTGTTCCCTTTATTTTTTTGAGCAGTGTATATTGAAAGCAGGTGCTTCCACACAGGTGTGATTCCTTAGTTAATTAAGCAATTAACATCCCATCATACTTAGGATTATGTATAAAATTGCTGGGCTGGCCTTGATTTTGGCTACCATGGCAAAGGATGGATAGGATGTTTTAGTTTATTAATTTGACTATTTAAAAAAAAATACATAAAACTTGAAAAAGCCGTACATGAGTCAAATCATCATGGATAACACAAAGTCTGGGGCTTCATTTCTGTTGTGGTCCTCTTGAAACAAAGAATAAGAACATTATCATTGCAGTTACATCATAGGGGTCATTCATATGGACACAGAAGACATCAAACAGTTTTTTACTTTATTTTTAAAGCTGGGCAGAGGCAACTCATTCCAGTCTGAGGCTCCAGTAAACTAAAAAGTGCCTTTCCCAGCATTACTCCTGAATCTGTATAACCACACATTAGCAACACCTGATCTGGTGCTGTGGTTTTGTGTATCCCTAACATGGGGAAAGTAATCAGTTAGATATCTGGGTGCAGGACCATAAATACTCCTGTAAACCAAACCCAGTCTAATCTGGGACACCCTAGCCTCAACAGGCAGTCTGTTGAGTTTCACCTTCAATACTACCCTGATCAGCTTATTCTGGGCTATCTGGAGCTTCCCCTTAAGCCTAGATAAGCCCCCAAACCAGGAATTACTAGTGTCGTCAAAATGGCATTGAAGGAGGGCAGTGGCTAGCGCTTTCATGGAGTCCTTATCAAGCAGCTTGGACTTTCTAGACAAAAGCTTAGTCCTGGCATTAACCGTCCCTTGCACTTAGAGACCCTTCTCACACCTCCCAAGCTTCCATCAAGGAAGCATCCCAGGTTGCTAACAGGTTTTAGTTGTCAGCACCTCACCCCCTAACTCCACTCTGATTTCAGAGGAGCTACTCAATTTAGGTCGGGCTCCAAAAATAATGGCCTCAGTTTTACCTAAGTGCAGAGATAGCTTATTATCGCCATGCCATTTGCTAATAAGCTCTGTGATAAGTATGCTCTCCAACAGTTTTACTTTTGTGAGACACAAGAAGTGGAGTCATTCACATAAAGGAAAAGATGGCAAGAACAAGCATCTTTCATATCGTTAATATACAGTAAAAAACAGGAGAGGCCCAAGCACGCTCCCCTGCGGAACGCCACACCTCATTGGTTTTGCCTGAGACAGTGAACAATTAACCTCTACTACTTGCTCACTACCTGATAAATAGGACTTTACCCAGCCTAGAGGGATACTGCTTAACCCCAGTGCCTCCAGTTTGGAGATTAGGAGACAGTGGTATCAAAGGCCTTCTGTAGGTCAAGCAGTACCATTCCACAGAGATTTCCCTCATCAATCTCTTTCCTGATGAGGTCAGTGAATTAAAGTAGACACAGTGGTCGAAAAAGTACTCAACTGTCATACATGAGTAAAAGTAAAGATACCTTAATAGAAAATGACTCAAGTAAAGGTGAAAGTCACCAAGTAAAATACTACTTGAGTAAAAGTCTAAAAGTATCTGGTGTTAAATGTACTCAAGTTCAATGGTGTAAAAAGTACTCAAACTTGAGTAAAAGTAAAAGTTGTACATTAAATTCCTTATTTTAAGCATTGTTGGATGTCCTTAAGTATCTGGCTCCAAAATTAAAAGTATGAAACACAGGAGCTGTAAATCCAAAAAGCAAAACAGCCAGCCCTTTTATTTGGTTTGAGCTTTTCTGAAAGGTAGTCTTACAGATGCAAGAATAGCTCAGATACAAAAAAAACAACAACTGGATTCTCAAATAGGCAGCACTTCAAAATACATCTCTTACAGACAAAATAGAATTATGCCTTAATGAAGGACTATAGCCGGTAAATGCAAGCACTTACAATCAGACACTTTGCTTTAGAAAAAATAGAATCCTATACATAAAAAAATAAACAATTCTGTACATGTTTAGAACTGCACACAACCTCACTGTAGGAATATGAGGACGTCACCACTGATGGAACTGTATTAGAAATCGGTGTGTTAGATCATATCTTTGTAACAAGGACACCTATAAATCAAATCAAAGTTTATTTGTTACGTGTGCCGAATACAACATTGAAATGCTTACTTACAGGCTCTAACCAACAGTGCAAAAAAGGTATTAGGTGAACAATAGGTAAGTAAAGAAATAAAACAGTAAAAATACAGTGAAAAATAACAGTAGCGAGGCTATATACAGTAGCGAGGCTACATACAGGCACTGTTTAGTCGGGCTGATTGAGGTAGTATGTACATGTAGATATGGTTAAAGTGACTATGCATATATGATGAACAGAGAGTAGCAGTAGCGTAAAAGAGGGGGTGGTGGGTGGTGGAACACAATGCAGATAGCCCGGTTAGCCAATGTGGAGGCACTGGTTGGTCGAGCCAATTGAGGTAGTATGTACATGAATGTATAGTTAAAGTGACTATGCATATATGATAAACAGAGAGTAGCAGCAGCGTTAAAGAGGGGTTGGGGGGGGCACACAATGCAAATAGTCCAGGTAGCCATTTGATTACCTGTTCAGGAGTCTTATGGCTTGGGGGTAAAACTTGTGAATTTTAAACATAAATTAACAAAACGCATTAGGCAGTCATGTCTTTGGGCTTGTTAGCGTTAAGCTGTCATTACTTGAAGTTGAAGAATTTACGGTTCATCTTCAGGAAAAGCTGGTTTTCAAAGTTTCTGGAATCCAGCCTTGCTCTCCTGGGGCTGAAAACAAGTACTGCAATGCTGGACAACCTTTCACAGGCAGCTGATGTAGGTAAGGGTGTGTTTAACCTCAGAGACAGCTTACAGACTGCCGGGAAGGACTTGAGCAACTCCATATGATCCGCTGAACAGGCCAGGTGTCCGTCCATCTGTTTGGAGCTTTCATGTGCTTGAGACGTTTTCATGGCAGAGAAGAAGTCCTCATCAGATGAACTGGCTCCATCACCTAGCTGCAGCAAGGGTTCTTCCAGGTGGTCCTTGATGTAGTCCATTCCTGAAATACAAAGAAGACGACCCATAGAAATCATGCAGTTAAGAGCCTACATTAATCCATCCCCATCCCCTATCTATATAAACCAAGCAACAGGGGTAAATAGGCTACACGTTGGACTGAACTACAAAGTCAGGATTGTACTTTAAATGGGTGTTTCTCAAATCTATGAAGTGTCAAAATGTACACTATACACAGTGTTTATGAATAATAAAATACTATTAATCTACCACGTTGTCTCATTCTGATGGTGGCGTCATCCTTTGTCCGCATTGTTTTGAATTTGGGGAGAAGGATTGCAGCGGCTATCAGCTCAGGGCCGTGAAACGTGGCTGAAGCGCTTCTTCAGTCTCAGTTGTAGCACATCCACCAGAGGCTTACAGTACTTCAGGGACAACTTGATTCGGTCAATTTTTTTAATGAGCAGGTTGGTAGTTGCAAGTAGCCACCCCATCTGGACATTGGTTTCAGCCTGCAGGATGTTGATGGCCTTTGAGACTGGGCTCATGGTGGCAGCATACTCCGTGAGGAAGGTGAGTTCAGCTGGATTGAACCTATGAAAAAAAAAATATATAATAATACTGTGTTTCCTAACCCTATACAAAGGGGACCACCAACCATTTCACCTGATCCAACTACAGTAATCAATGGCTGGATGAGTAGTTGACTAAATGGATCAATGTTAGTGTATGGCTACAACATGTGAAACAGTTATAAGTCCCCAAGCAAAGGGTCAGGAAACTGCAACAGATTTAAACATTCAAGAACTTAAATGATGACAAAATCATACATAATCCTTACTTACATTGGAACCTCGAAGTCTGTGCAGAGAACTCTGACGGCCGCATCTCCTTTGTCTTTGACGATCCTCAGGAGTCTTTCTACAGCCATGAACCAGGAGTTCCACCTTGTACTGTAGCATTCGGGCGCAGCAGCTACAAGCATCTTCAAACGTTTCGGCTGCAAGTGTGGATCTTACTCATTTGTTCCAAAGTGCTTGGGGCTTGACACTTGCCAAATGTTGAATGGGACACTTTCTTTTTTTTCTTTTCTGGATGTTGCTTTCAGGGCATTGACTGTAGATACTTAGTTGAGTCTGTGGCAAGCACAGCGCTGGTGCTTCGGCAGCTGGTACTCAAAACCATCATCTTCATTCAGGATCATTGCCACATCAACAAACTCCACTTCTTCACTCTTCTCTTGTTCCTCTTCGCAATCTTCCTGTCCTGGCTGAGCTGCTTCACCACCCACTGCTTCCACTGTCTCGATGTTTTTCATCGTTTCATCAAAAACATGGAAAGCATTCAAGAAGTTAGAGCCGTTGTCTGTTGTTGTTCTCACAATCTTAACCATGATTTCAAACTCGGAATGGATGTTATTTAGGGAACCTGCCAACACATCAAAGGTGTGCGATCCTGTCATATTTACAGGC
Source organism: Oncorhynchus nerka (assembly GCF_034236695.1). Classification (NCBI taxonomy): domain Eukaryota; kingdom Metazoa; phylum Chordata; class Actinopteri; order Salmoniformes; family Salmonidae; genus Oncorhynchus; species Oncorhynchus nerka. The sequence goes on from NW_027040483.1 coordinate 297,724, forward strand.
CAGGGCTGCAGAGCATCTGTTGAAACTGTCAGAGTCTATACAGTGGGCAGTAACACCAATGAAGCTCTGTCTTAAGTTAAAAACAAATGGATAACATACGATCATAAATTCCTTTTTGGAGGCAGGCCACTCGATTTTGTCTCTGCGTTATATTGGCATCGAACATGTCACCCTCCCTAGGAGAGGGGGTGACCTTGATCATTTATTGTTAAAACGAGAGGCTGCCTGGATCTTTAACTTAAAGACCCTTGCTCCCTTCGGTCTCAACGTAGAGTCTGATGCCATTCTTGTGATTATTGTGACTTTGCCATTGTAATTGTTTGTAAGCTTGTGTAGTCTAAAATGTATTTATGATCGTATGCTATCCATTTGTTTTTTGTATGTTCTTTGTACGCCATTTTAATATTTGAGAATTAACCAATGATATTAGGCCACTCTTGGCCATGATTACAGACACCTGTGTGTCTTTTGACACTATATAAACGAGTCATCCCGCAGTGTTTGTGATTATTCCCTGATGAAGACAGCTTGGCTGTCGAAACGTTGGATATTACATTTTTGCATCTGAGCTCCTTCAGTGTACAGCTCTTCCTCTTGATGCTACCCATCCCGGATCCGGGATCGTGACTACGGCTCAAGCTCATTACCATAACGCAAAATGCAAAAAAATATTCTTAGAAATATTTAACCTCCACACATTAACAAGTCCAATAGCTCAAATGAAAGATAAACACCTTGTTCATCTACCCAGCAAGTCAGATTTCTAAAATGTTTTACGGCGAAAACATAGCACATATTTATATTAGATCACCACCGAAACAAAAGACAAGAGGCAGCCATTTTGTCCCAGAAAATATCAAATTTAAAAGTAGGATTAAAAAATAAATAATTCACTAACCTTTTGAAAATCTTCATCAGATGACAGTAATATGACATGTTACACAGTACATTTATGGTTTTTTTCAATAATATGCCATTTATATCCATAAATCTCTGTTTACAATGACGACATTTCAAAAAATGCTACTCAAATGTCCGGAGAAATGATAGCTCCGACAGATAACGTCAGATAACAAGCAATAAACATGACTAAATATACATGTTCTACATATAGTTACAAAGATACACTTCTTCTTAATATAACCGCTGTGTTACATTTATTTTTAACGTTACAGAATTCGTTCACTAGGCTATACTATGAGACGGCGCTCAGATATTAGCAGTATGTCTCCTCTACGTTTGGAGTCCACAGAAACCCAAAATAACCACATAAATATTCCCTTACCTTTGATGTTCTTCGATCAGAAGACGTAGAAGGAGTCATACTTACCCAATACATCGTTTGGTTTCAAGTTGTGTGTCTCTGTATTAGCATATGCTAACAGCTTCAGCTGAAATGCACCCAAAATGACTTCTGGTCCCGCACTCTTGCGCATCAAAACTTCAAAATTACATATTATATGTCGACTAAACTGGTCAAACTAAGTGCAGAATCGAGCTTGAAGTTTTTAACGTGTAAAACAATGATCAGCGCGAACAGACAAACCGACATCAATTGGTGTTTCTTGGAAAAGAAAGCGCCCCAAATCGGCCGCGCGCAATAGAGTGCATGTATTTTCGAGTGACCCGAACGTTTTAGCCTGCGAGATTCTCACAATGAACGTGCCATTTGAAAGCAGACATCGCGCTGAACCCAAATCCGTAGCTGCTTGGGAAGGGTGGGGGTGATGACGTCAAAGTTGGCCCAACTTTTCTGTTGCCAAGAGAGAGTTTGGGAGAATGGCTGCCCTGAGAGTTCTGCTTTACATACAGACATAATTTAAACGGTTTTAGAAACTTTAGAGTGTTTTCTATTCAATAATAATTATTATATGCATATATTAGCAATTTTGGGAAAAAATATTTTCAGTTTACTATGGGCACGCACTTCCTCCAAAGGGGGCAGTATTCAGCCCTATCTCCGCTACAAGACCATGGTGCTTGCCTACGGAGCTGTGAGGGGAACGGCACCTCAGTACCTCCAGGCTCTGATCAGGCCCTACACCCAAACAAGGGCACTGCGTTCATCCACCTCTGGCCTGCTCGCCTCCCTACCACTGAGGAAGTACAGTTCCCACTCAGCCCAGTCAAAACTGTTCGCTGCTCTGGCCCCCCAATGGTGGAACAAACTCCCTCACGACGCCAGGACAGCGGAGTCAATCACCACCTTCCGGAGACACCTGAAACCCCACCTCTTTAAGGAATACCTAGGATAGGATAAAGTAATCCTTCTCACCCCTCCCCCCCCCCTTAAAAGACCTAGATGCAGTATTGTAAAGTGGCTGTTCCACTGGATGTCATAAGGTGAAAGCACCAATTTGTAAGTCGCTCTGGATAAGAGCGTCTGCTAAATGACTTAAATGTAAATGTAAATGTATCTCCAAGAGGTTAATTTTCAAGTTTTCTACTCTGCTAGCCAGCACCTCGCCTAAATAGGTGTGCGTTTCTTTTTCTTCTAGATTGTACATGTCACGTTCTTTCAAAATCGAACCCAGAAGCAGACCAGGACAAGGAGAGTAGGAAGAAGGTGAGTATTTATTTACAAGTGAATGTGAATGGGTAGATATATCCAGGTGGCGTAGCGGGCAGCGGTGGTGAGTTGATGGGAGTAAATAGGTGGATCCAATGGGGTAGCGGAATCCTCCGACGACCAGGCGGGAATGGGGTAAATGATCCGGGTGAGTAACTGAAGACAGAACAAACGGAGGTAAGTTTAAGGCAAGCAATACGTAAAAAACAACAAATTCTATCCAACTTGAGGCTGATACTCTGGCACAACATACTGTTCATGGCTAACGATCCGGCAGGGAATGGATGTCAGGTCAGAGCTTTTGAAGGGGAGAGGTGATGATCAGGACAGGTGTGCAGATTACTGATGGGATACAGGTGCGGGTGAACATCGATCTCCCAACAAGCTTATTCGCCCGGCAACCAGACAGGGTGCGTTCCAGGACACCGGAAACACACTCCAGGACAGAAACACAGGCAAACACAGACTCAGGAAGCGGGATTCGTGACAGTACATGCTTTCTCTGAAATAAGAAAAGGAAAAGAGAAAAACAGTTACTAGATAACTACCATCACCAAATACTTAAGGTATAGGATCCTAATTTTAAAGCTATAAACAACATTAGTTAAGTGACAGTTAGTGACTATTTAATATTACAATGATAAACAAATATGTTAATTGATCTAGCTAGTCAGTAGGTTATGTCAATAACTTAGCAAGTTAAGAACAACTTTATCAACTAACACAAATAATAAAATGTCTAGCTAACTGGGTGTTAGCTAAAATTAGAAAGCTAACATTAGCTAGCTAACTAGCTTGACTGGGTGTTTGAAAAAAAGGTATTTGGCTAGACTAACGTTAGCTGACTAAAATGTGCCCAGATTCGTAAACTTCAGAAGCTAGTTAGTTAGCTTGTGTCCAATATTGGTCACATACACATGGTTAGCAGATGTTATTGCGAGTGTAGTGAAATGCTTATCCTTCTAGATCCTACAGTGCAGCAGTATATAACAGGTAATATCTAACAATTCCACAACAAAACCTAATACACACAGTCTAGTAAAGGAATTGGATGAGAATATATAAATATAAAATATATGGATGAGCAGTGACAGAGCGGCTAAGATGCAATAGATAGTAAAGAAGAGATAGTGAAGGATACAGTATACAGTATGAGATGAGTAATGCGAGATATGTAAACATTCTTAAAGTGGCATTATTAAAGTGACTAGTGTTCCATTTATTAAAGTGGCCAATGATATCAAGTCTGTAGGTAGGCAGCCACCTCTCTGTGCTAGTGGTGGCTGTTTAACAATCTGATGGCCTTGAGATAGAAGCTGCTTTTCAATCTCTCTGTCCCGGCTTTGATGCACCTGTACTGACCTTGGCTTCTGGATGGAAGCTGGGTGAACAGGTAATGGCTCGGGTGGTTATTGACCTTGATGATCTTTTTTGCCTTCCTGTGACATTGGGTGTTGTAGGTGTCCTGGAGGGCAGGTAGTTTGCCCCTGGTGATGTGTTGTGCAGACCCACCCTCTGGAGAGCCCTGCGGTTGTGGGCGGTGCAGCTGCCGTACCAGGCGGTGATACAGCCCGACAGGATGCTCTCAATTGTGCACCTGTAAAAAGTTAGTGAGAGTTTCAGCCTCCTGAGGTTGAAGAGGCGCTGTTGTGCCTTCTTCACCACACTGTCTGTGTGCGTGGACCATTTCAGTTTGTCGGTGATATGTACACCGAGGAACATAAAACTTGCCACCTTCTCCACTGCTGTCCCGTCGATGTGGATAGGGGGGTGCTCCCTTTGATGTTTCCTGAAGTCCATGATCATCTCTTTTGTTTTGCTGACATTGAGTGAGAGGTTATTTTCCTGACACCACACTCCGAGGGCCCTCACCTCCTCCCTGTAGGCTGTCTCGTCATTGTTGGTAATCAAGCCTACCACTGTAGTGTCATCTGTAAACTTGATGATTGAGTTGGAGGTGTGCATGGCCACGCAGTCATGGGTGAAGAGGGAGTACAGGAGAGGGCTGAGAACGCACCCTTGTGGGGCCCCAGTGTTGAGGATCAGCGGAGAGAAGATGTTGTTTCCTACCCTCACCACCTGGGGGCTGCCCATCAGGAAGTCCAGGAGCCAGTTGCACACAGGGTCTCAAGGAGCCAGTTGCACACAGGGTCGAGACACAGGGTCTCAAGCTATGGTGTTGAATGCTGAGCTGTAGTCAATGAACAGCATTCTTTCATAGGTATTACTCTTGTCCAGATGGGATAGGTCAGTGTGCAGTGTGATGGTGATTGCATTGTCTGTGGACCTATTGGGGCGGTAAGCAAATTGGAGAGGGTCTAGGGTAACCGGTACAGTGGAGGTGACATGATCCTTGACCAATCTCTCAAAGCACTTCATGATGTCAGAAGTGAGTGCTACGGGGCGATAGTCATTTATTTCAGTTACTTTAGCTTTCTTGGGAACAGGAACAATGGTGGCCATCTTGAAGCATGTGGGGACAGCAGACTGGGATAGGGATTGATTGAATATGTCCGTAAATACACCAGCCAGCTGGTCTGCGCATGCTCTGAGGACACGGCTAGGGATGCCATCTGGGCCGGCAGCCTTGCGAGGGTTAACACATTTAAATGTTTTACTCACTTTGGCCACAGAGAAGGAGAGCCCACAGTCTTTGGTAGCGGACTGTGTCGGTGGCACTGTATTGTCCTCAAAGTGCGCAAAGAAGTTGTTTAATTTGTCTGGGAGCAAGATGTCGATGTCTGTGACGGGGCTGGTTTTCTTTTTGTAATCAGTGATTGTCTGTAGACCCTGCCACATACGTCTCATGTTTGAGCCGTTGAATTGTGACTCCACTTTGTCTCTATACTGACGCTTTGTTTGTTTGATTGCCTTACGGAGGGAATAACTACACTGTTTGTATTCAGTCATGTTTCCAGTCGCCTTGCCATGATTAAATGCAGTGGTACGTACATTCAGTTTTGCACAAATGCTGCCAACAAGTCACGTTTTCTGGTTAGGGAAGATTTTAATAGTCACAGTGGGTACAACATCTCCTATACACTTCCTTATAAACTCGCTCACCGAGTTAGAGTGTACATCAATGTTATTTTGTGAGGCTACCCGGAACATATCCCAGTCCACGTGATCAAAGCAATCTTGAAGCGTGGAATCCAATTGGTCAGACCAGTGTTGGATAAAGCTAAGCATGGGCACTTCCTGTTTTAGTTTATGACTATAGGAGGGGAGCAACAAGATGGAGTCAGATTTGCTAAAAGGCGGAATGGCGAGGGCCTTGTATGCATCGCGGAAGTTAGAGTAGCAGTGGTCGAGTGTGTTACTCGCTCGTGTACTGCAATCGATACGCTGATAGAATTTAGGTAGCCTTGTTCTCAGATTAGCTTTGTTAAAATCCCCAGCTACAATAACTACAATAAATGCAGCCTCAGGATATATGGTTTCCAGTTTGCATAAAGTCCAGTGAAGTTCCTTGATGGCCGTCTTGGTGTCCGCTTGCGGGGGATATACACGGCTGTGACGATAACCGAGGAGAGTTCTCTTGATTGTGATGAATTCTAGGTCAGGTGAACAAAAGGACTTGAGTTCTTGTATGTTGATACAATTACACCATGAGTCGTTAATCATGAAACACACACCCCGCCCTTCTTCTTACCAGAGAGATGTTTGTTCCTGTCTGCGCAATGCACTGAAAATCCTGTTGGCTGTACGGACTCCGACATCATGTCCTCAGCTAGCCGTCCCCAGCTAGCCATGTCTCCGTGAAACAGAGTATGTTACAATTCCGGATATCTCTTTGGAAAGCAACTCTTGCCCTAATTTTGTCGACTTTGTTAACTAGGGACTGGACATTAGTGAGTAATATACTCGGAAGCGGTGGGTGGTGTGCGCGCATCCGAAGCCTCACTAGAAGACTGCTCCAGCACCCTCTCCTCCAACGGTGTTGTTTTTGGTCGGCTTCTGCAATCAGTTCAATTGCCCTGGGAGGTGCAGACTAGGGATCCGCTTTGGGAAAGTCGTATTCCTGGTTGTAGTGCTGATTGTTCTGGTAAATGTACATCTCTCTGATATCCAATAGTTCTTCCCTGTTGCATGTAATAACACTTAAGAAATTATACCACCTAAAAAAACAAAAATACTGCAGTTTCCTAAGGACTTGAATCGAAGCTGCCATCTTTATCGGCACCGTCTTGCAAAACGATTGCTTTAGCTAACAAAGCTTCTGAATCTGGGCACATTTTAGCCAGCTAATGTAGATAGCTACTAGCTAGTGAACTATATAGGATTAGCTAGCATCAACTAACACTGCTTGTTGCATTCGCAAATGTGGGCTAGTTAGGTTAGCTAATGTTAGGTTAACTAATTAGCATGCTAACGTTATTCTAGCTAGCTAGCAAGCTAACAGTAGACTTACATTAATGTGTTTTTTTTTAGGATCGACGGTGAGTTCTTGAACGCTAGTATTTCCTGAACTTCTGGTAAACATAAGACATTTCATCCGGTAGGATGAATCCTTCATTCCGAGAAAATAAAACATTTATTTTAGATACACCCAAGGGTGTTCGTCCTCATCTGGCGGTGGTGGTAGAGCGATGTCGGACATTATTGTGCGATTTCGGACAAAATTGGGCGAAGTGCTGCTGAGTGGATGACTGTTTTGCAAGTGACAGGCTCCAGGTGGATGGGGTTTACACTTTAGGACCCTTGGATTTGCCCAAACTGATGAGGATTGGATCAACTCTGTACGTCGTTGCCTGCTGCCTAGCAAAACAAGTTCACCCATGAGTGTGCCGACTCTCCGATGTTGCTAGAATCTTTTTGCCAACATGATTCGTTTTTTTCTTCCAGCTTCAGATTGATTCGATTTTGTAGCGAGTAACGAAGGTGTCAGGGGAAATGTATCGGAGTAAAAGTCTACTTTTTTAATGTAGTAAAGTAAAAGTCGACAGAAATATAAATAGTAACGTACAGATACCCCCAAAAATGACTTAAGTACAGTAACAAAGTATTTCTACTTCGTTACTTTACACAACTGAGTAGACATGAATAAGTGGAGTATGTTTTTCTAAAACCCAACTTAAATCATACATTTGCTCATGTACAACTCTCTCCAGGATCTTTGATGTTACACTGATTATAGATACAGGCCTATAATTCCCAGGGTCAGACTTTATCCCTTTCTTATACATAGGTATAACTTTAGTGTGTTTCATGTCCATGGGGAATATGCCTTGTTCAAGAGAGACAATGCCCTCAACCACAGGGCGCGAGTGGTCACTGAATTGTTTGGTGAGCATGAAAATGATGTAAACCATATGCCATGGCCGTCTGTCACCATATCTCATCCCAATTGAACACTTAAGGGAGATTTTGGACCAGCGCCTGAGATAGCGTTTTACACCACCATCAACAAAACACCAAATTATGGAATTTCTCATGGAAGCATGGTGTCACATCCCTCCATTAAAGCTGTTCTGCATCGTGGGTGGCCCAACGCCCTATTAAGACACTTTATGTTTGTGTTTCCTTTATTTTGTCAGTTTCCTGTACATTCCTTGAAGAAAATGTGTGTGCTCTCTAGCTTGTCTTAGAGCATACTGAACAAAAATATCAACGCAACATGTTTCAGGAGCTGAAATAAAAGATTCCAAAATGTATCATACGCACAAAAAGTGTACATAATGAGCATTTATGAGCATCCACATCCGGCTTCTTCACCTGCGGGATCGTCTGACCAGCTACCCGGACAGCACGAGAAAGGGTTTAAACATAGGTTTTGATTCAACTCATGAATTACAATGAATGCATCTACAGTATGTTCCCCCTTTATATGTTAATGTATTCACAATTTTAAAAAGGCAAATTATTATTAATGACTTTGTAACAGCTCCAAACAAGAAATGCTCACTGGTACCCTAATTTATTGAAAGACCCATGAATTGTAGCAACAAGCTGTGTTGAAGCAATTTAAGTTAAGTCAGACTGCACATGTACAATTTGGTTTGGTGTTTGTAGCATAAATGGTTCAAGAGCAGTGTTGGATTCCACATGGAAGGTTGAGTGGGTGTAGGGACACATTGTGTTCATATTACTGCGCAGCAAGCACATTAATAACTAGTAGTAGGAACCAATATAATTCGATGTGCAAGGGTATATTGCAATATCGTTTTATCATTCCTCTTAGCAAACACTATATTTATGAAGGTAAATGTGTGTGCTTGCTAGTGTTGAAGTATTAAGGCTTGTGAAATAGGTAATAGGGTTGTCATAGGCTATGGGTTAGTTAAAGTTAGTTATTTTGGGTTGGTTTGTAGGTGTGGAGTTATTATAGTGGGAAAGTATAATAGGTTAGAGTAAGTACTATAGCGTCATTAGGAATAGAATGGGATTTTAAGCTTAATTATATTTTTAAACATTCTGAACATTTTGTGGCAGTGACTTCAGTTTAGAATATGGAGCAAAAATTGTTTTCGCCACTGCTCTTGATCCATTTCAACAACAAAAACCACCCAATTTTTACACGTGCTGACTGACTTAATTTAGATTTCCTCAACACAGCTTTTTGCCACCATTCATACTTTATAAACGATAAAGCTTGTTGTATCTCCATTCATTTCGAATGTGGAATGCAAGCTTCAACATTTTAAACTGAAATCACTGCCACAGAACAATCAGACTATTATAACAAACAAAAATGGAAATCTTTAAAAACCCATTCTATTGCTAATAATGCACTAGCACTCACGCTTGCCTATTATAATTTCCCACTATAACCCACTATAATAAGTCCACACCTACAAACCACCACGAAATAACTACCTTTAAGTACTACCATTACTAGGCCTACTGCCTTCATTACCACTATCACGTACTACTATTTCACAACCATTAATACTTCAAGGCTAGCAAGCACACACATTTACCTTGGTAAACATAGTGTTTGCTAAGAGGAAGGATTAAAGAATAATGCGATATACCCTTGCAGACTGAATTATATTGGTTCCTACTACTAGTTACTGGTGTGCTTGCTGTTCTTACTGAATAATCCCAAAGTTTGACTTGATTAAATCCAGTAAATTGTATCTGAAGTAAACAGTGTGAAACTGGTAATGCAACCACCATTCCTGGCCTATCGTGTGTTCTTGAATGTTGTTAAACTGGTAATGTGATGTCCATACCTGGTCAAGAATGTGTTTTTTGCATGGGGCTGTGAAACTAGTAATGCGATGTCAATGCCTGGTCAAGAATGTGTTTTTGCCTAGAACTGTGAAACTACTAATGCAGACGCTTGCGAGCAGTGTGGGTGCAATGATTGAATAAAATGTATGTGTCAATTTATTTTGCAATGCTAACATGCTGACCAGACCGCTGTCGCGCGCATGTTGATTTTGTCCACCCACACCAGACGCGATCAGGACACGCAGATTGAAATATCAAAACGATCTCTGAACCAACTTTTCGATTTTCCGTGATGTGTTCTGTCGGTTCCCTTGCTAATGTTTGCTAAACCAAAGCTAGTTTGACACAATTGCAGCTACAGCTAGTAATAGCCAATGTTTGTAAGAAAGTATTTCACATAGCAGGACATCTAGCTAACGTCATTCATTGTATGCACAGGTTGCGTTGGACAAAATTGATGATGGCAGTCCGACTAGCAGGGCTAGAGGGAGAGCCAGGGGGCAGAGGCAGGTGCATCGAGACAGAAATGAGGAGAGGCGTTTTGCTCTCCGTGATAGAATAGCTGCTACACAGGTTTGTATTATGTTGAAAAAACTATATATTTACCAAAAATAACGTTGTTTTTTTAAATAGTTGATTTATGAACAGAATAATTGGTGGCTGAATACATAGTGACCGACTGGCTCAAATGAAATTGTGTTTTTTACATTCAATAAAAGTAGAGACTCGGTGCTACAAAATGGCATATCATACACTACAGTTGAGCAACAATGGGAAAGTAATTGTGCTTTGAAAGTAGATCAACTTGTAAACTCACTTTTGAAAAAATGGCCTTTGAATGATTTGGTACTACTACTGGAGAGCCCTTCTTTGTCTACACCCATTCAGCATCGCTCACACCATCTTAAGTTTTAGCCCCACCCATCTCTTTAAGGGTTGATCTGTGCATTCTGTACTAACAACAGCAGTCAAGTACCCAAGCTAACTTGCTAGCTTCTTCCAGACACGAATGAGAGAACAGCTCACTAAACATTACTCGCCCTAGCAGAGCTAGTTAGGCTGTTATGTTATCCAGAGCGTTGGTGACTGCAACTGTGCTGTAGAATTGTACATTCCTAAATAATTCACAGCGACTGGCCGATGAGTAGGGTTGATCCGAACGTTCTGACCTCACAACTGCAGTCAAGCACCCAAGCAAATATTGGCTAGCTTGCTAGCTACTTCCAGACACAAATGAGAAAATACCCCACTCTGACCATTTTACTCACCCTAGCAGAGCTGGTTAGGCTGTTTTCATGTTATCCAGAGCGTTGGGACTGTAACTGGGCTGCTGTCAACAATTGAATAACGCATTTTTGCAGACTGTTACTGACACCGGCCATATTCAACAGGTGTTGAGCGTTCGTAAATTAATCAGTTATTCTGCGCTCTGGCATACTCAGACAAGAGTGCTTTGAAATCGGAGTAGATGGCCAGACAGAATTTACGAACGCACCTGAAATGGTTACTTGCATAGTGGAATCTTTTGTTAAGACATGTAGCTAGCTATCTAGGTAAACAATTAACCATAATCCCAACTCATGACATTACTACCCTGCATGAATCTGCAGCTAGCTAACCAACCAGGTTCAATGTTAGATAGCTAACATTAGGTTATAGCTAGCCAAGCAAATGGCTGTGAGATATGAATAATAAGATCATACACGTAACATTAGCTAGCGAGCCAGCCAGCTAAGATTAGTTAGCTAGGTAAACAATTACCCATAATCCCAACTCATGACGTTACTACCCTGCATGAATCTACATGTAGCTAACCAACCAGGTTCAATGTCAGCGAGCTAACATTAGGCTATAGCTATCCAAGCAAATGGCACTGAGATACAAATATTAAGCTCATACACGCAAACGGAATGAGCAGCAGCTACATTTGGCTACAAGCAAATGGTATGAGCAGCAGCTACGTTTGGCTACATGCGGACCGTTAGTGGAATTCTTGCGAGAGAGTAACGGTTAATGTGATTGGACGTTAATTATTTGACTAGGCTACCTGTATTTGACATTTTGTTGTTATTTTGCTGAAAACTAGATGGTTTAATTTTATTTTTGGCAGTGAAACGAGGCTACTCAGTCGAGAAAAAAACCTCACCCAAATGTATGGACCCGTTGAAAAATAAATGGACTGTTTGAAACTGTGAAGAATAAATATATATATAAAAAAAATTGAATCACATTTTGATTTGGCGTACCCCCGATGTCATTGCGTGTACCCCTGGGTGTACGCATACCCCAGTTTGGGAATACCTGTCCTAGAGATTTACCGCTGGCGGAATGGTGAGCCACCACAGGTGCACCTTGGCAACTGCAGGGAGATGCCTACAGACAGAGAGAGGAAGTGTTGCGGTCAGGGATCAGACCTCTGTGTAAGCCAGCTGCCACATTTCACCCTTAGATCCAACGGGATGTGTCGAGTTGTTTGGGAACTCGGCTGGGGTGTTCAGAGATTATTATTTTATGTACACCATTTATTTTCCTTTTATGTGAACGCAGCTGTAACTACTATCCACTTTTACCCAGCGATGACTTGCACTAAAGTTCGATTACTGTTCGATGACGATGACTAGTACCTTAAATCTATTGACATGGAACTGCCATGGTCTAGGGCATGCAATAAAACGGAAAAAGATACTATGTGCTCTAAAAAAGGAAAAAGCAGACATCGCGCTATTACAAGAGACACACCTCTGTGATGCTGAACATGCCAAACTCCGCAGAGCTTGGGTGTGGCAGGTGTATTTCTCATCTTTCAAATCAAACAATAGAGGCACAGCCATACTTATCCATAAGACTAAACACTCTTCTTCCCAAAATAATAAAAGCGGACCAAACTGGATTTATTAGAGACAGATACTCTTCTGATAACATTCGCCGTCTTTTTGATATTATTGATCAAGTAAACGCACAGAAGACCCCTCTCCTGCTGGCTTCACTGGATGCGGAGAAGGCGTTTGACAGGATGGAGTGGAGCTTTCTGTTTTCAGTCTTAGAAAAGTTCAATATGGGCCCGAATTTTATTAATGGATCAAATCACTATACTCTCATCCAAATGCCATGGTGACTACTAATGGACTGAACTCTGACAGATTCCCTCTGGAACGGGGCACAAGACAAGGGTGCTCGCTGTCGCCCCTGCTCTACTTGTTGGGGGCGGAGCCTCTGGCAGAGCTGATAAGGAGCAATCCAAGTATTATGGGTGTTTCTGCAGGCGGCCTGCAGCACAAGATTTCGCTTTACCTGGATGATGTCTTGCTCTACATATCCAACCCTGAGAAATCCCTCCCTCTCATTTTAGACACAATTGCTCAGTATGGCAAGTTTTCAGGTTATAAGATCAATTTTAACAAATCCACTGTCTGCCCTCTCAACACTCACCAGCTCTATGAAGACACTATGTCCTTTACAATGGAAAACACAGGGGTTTCAATACCTCGGGATCTTCATAACACCAGATCTGAATAGCCTTTTCAAGGAAAATTATCTTACACTCCTGGATCGAATTAAGAACGATCTCCAAACCTGGATCTCCCTCCCAATTAGCTTAGTAGGAAGAATTAATGTCATACGTATGAACGTCCTCCCTAGAATGAACTACTTATTTCAGATGCTCCCATGCTATCTCCCAGTTTCCTTTTTCAAAACAACTAACCAAAGCATCACCAAATTTATATGGGGCAATAAAAAACCTAGGATCAAGTTTCCCACTCTATCGAAACCTGAATCTAAGGGTAGTCTTGCCCTTCCCTCCCTTCAATTGTACTACTGGTCTGCCCAAATCCGCAACATGCTAACATGGATCACAAACAGACAAGAGTCAATGTGGATTCAGATAGAAGCCCAATCCTGTGGTTCATTGCCCTTACGCTCAATTATATTCATTAATAACTTTAGTGAAGTGGGCAACATAGCCAAAACCTTTGTGATTTACAGCACCCTACTAGCGTGGAGGGACTGTAAGAAATACCTGGGCATTTCCTCCCAAATATGTTCTCACTCGCCTATAGTAGGCAACCCAGACTTGCCAAAAGCCCTGAGGGATGCCAACTTTAATCTTTGGCAGACTCTAGGAATCAGGACCTTTTCAGACCTATTTCATCAGAAAACCACTACACTGAAATCCTTTCAAGAGCTCTGCAGTGAATTTGATGTGCCAAGATCCCATTTTTTTAAATATCTTCAAATTAGACATGTAATTTCTTCATTTACCTCCAAAAGGAGGTTTAGAACTCAGATGAATGAAGTTGAAACCCTTCTTGTCACAGCACAATCCATTAAAGACAAAATATCTTACATCTATAGACTCCTTTCTGAGAAAGGAGGCTCCTCCTTTACTCCTTTGAAAATAATTTGGGAAAAGGACCTTGGTCTGACTATCAGTGATGAGTTATGGGCTGAGGTTTGCAACAGGGTATACTGCACCTCTACTAATGAAAGAATCTAACTACACATTTTTGTACACATTTTATTATACTCCTTTGAGACTCCATAGAATGAAAACAGATATGTCTCCTAACTGTAAAAGATGTACCTCTGAAAGTGGAACCTATATGCATGTATTTTGGAGCTGTAGAGAGATTGCCAGATTCTGGCAATCTATACATACTGCTGCACAGAAAATACTAGATGTACAGTTTGATATGACCCCATGTATCTATCTTCTTAATGCCCAGCAGGAGTTTGTTCTTGATCCTGACAGAGAAAATTTGCTTATGACTATTACATACTTTGCTAAGAAATGTATTCTTCTGTTGTGGGCCTCTAATACCCCTCCTACATTTAAAATGTGGATTGACCAGATTGTTGACTTTCTTCCTCTTGAAAAGCTCACTTATGACCTCCACAAGAGACAGCCCAAGTTGGATAGACTCTGGTCTCTACTATTCAACTATATTTCAAATTGGACAGAGTGAACGGGGTGACTAGGGAAATGTGCAGATACATGTTGTGTAAGGTGCTGTAAAATCTAAAAACGAATTATTGGCCCGTCGTCTCAGCGAAGGCTAGAAATAGCTAATAAGAACCTTGATAGTGCTGCTGCAATTGTTATATATGTTTTTTTTGTGTTTTTATTTTTATTTTTGAGTATGTGTGCGTATGTATGTATGTATATATATATATATGTATATATATATATGTGTGTGTATGTGTGGGTATGCATGTATATATATATATATATATATATATATATATATATATATATATGCACCAAGGAAAATGAATAAATAAAATAAAATAAAAACACTTATTATTTTTCTTAATCTTTCATTTTAATTTTTTTTTTTTTTCAAATGTATTATTATTATACTTTTTGATTTTTGATTTTTGATTTTTTTAAGCCTGTCACATCTGTGAATGTGGACCTGGCCTCCACAATCACTCAACCTCAACCCAATTGAGATGGTTTGGGATGAGTTGGACCGCAGAGTGAAGGAAAAGCAGCCAACAAGTGCTCGGCATATGTGGGAACTCCTTCAAGACAGTTGGGAAAGCATTCCAGGTGAAGCTGGTTGAGAGAATGCCAAGAGTGTGCAAAGGCAAAGGGTGGCTACTTTGAAGAATCTCAAATATAAAATATATTTTGATTTATTTAACAATTCTTTGGTTACTACATGATTCCATATGTGTTATTTAATAGTTTTAATGTCTTCCCTATTAGTCTACAATGTATAAAATAGTAAAAATAAAGAAAAAAAACCTTGAATGAGTAGGCGTGTCCAAACTTTTGACTGGTACTGTATGTCAATGCAACCCCATTGTGGTAAGAGCTATGGAAACAATGGTTAAACATTGAGATGTATTTACCTCTTGTGTCTACAGACCCTTTGTGTATGTGTCACGTTGACAGAAGTAATACCTTGCCTGTAGACTTAAGCTTTATTATGATGATAGTATTTCCATGAATGAAATTGTGTAATGAAGCATGTGTGTAACGGTATGACTTACTTGTTAGATTGTACAACATAGAATGAAGGGTTTGAAAGGATAAAGTGTCTGGTTTTATGTGTTGATTTCACTTATTTTAATATAGTTATTTTGATAGAACCTCCTTGGGTAGTTTAAGTCCTTACCAGGAAATTGTATGAGTATAAAATAATATAATTGAATATATAAATATATATATATATATATATATATATATATATATATATATACAAAAAAATGAGGTCATACAATACAGCTCAGTATTTGTATAATTTATTTTATAGTAATTTTTGCTTTGTCAAGGGTGCTAATAATTTTGGATGTGACTGTATGTTAAGTTTTATGTTGGACCCCAGGAAGAGTTACAGCAGTTAATGGGGATCTTAATAAACTAAATGAAACTAAACCATAATACTTCAAGACTAGAAAGCATACAACGTTTCTAGTTTCACAATGTCTTCATATAATTTATATCAGCCATGGTTGGCCTATGCAAAACTCTCTACATGACATCCACATTATTTACTTAATCTTCTTAGTTCCTGAAGGAACATGGCCTGATATCCACATTATTCCTAACAACACATTTTGGATTGCGGAGGCTAATCTCGGCACCCAGAACCAAATGTTTAGAATAACAAGAGGCCTAATCCTCCTGCATTGGAGCATACAATAGCCTTTGTATGAAATTACACTTGTTGTTGTATATTGATCCACTAGGTTTACTGTTAAATTAGTCAGTAATGTGGATATCATGGAGAGAGTTTTGCATAGGCCAACCATGGCTGATATAAATAATATGAAGATAGTGAAACTAGAAAAGGACATTTCCTGCTCACACAATGGGAAATAAATATGCTATTGGTGAGCTAATATGTTGCATTTTATCCGTCCAAGCACATAGCAGTAGGCTATGGTGGCTTTTCAATGGCTAATGTCTAAATCGATAGGTGGGCTAAATCAACAGGTTAGCCAGGCTAAACAGGTATTTCTTCTCTCAAGTGTTACCGCCAGCATGTGTAAAAAAATGTTTTTGCCTGGGGGTATTTTGGTCGTCATTCTGACCGTCCCATTGGTCAGAAGGCTGCGACTAGTTGAGTTCTCTGCATCCATACACAGAGCTATGGTTGCAAGGACTGGCCACACCTATCTTTTTAAGATTTCAAAAACAATACCTGTTAAAGTAAATATTTTTCTCAGAAAAGAATTGAGCAAACATTATAGCTCAGTGTTTATTATTTATTTTATACAGTCTTTTTGCTCATCTTTATCAAGGGTGCTAATACATTTCAGATGTGACTGTATTTTATGTGGATCCCAGTAAGAGTGGCTACTGCATGTGCAGCAGCTAATGGGGATCCTAGTAAACTAAACTAAATCATAATACTTCAAGACGAGCAAGCATACATATTTTGTTTAGGAAATGTCATTGTTTTAGTTTCACCATCTTCATATTATTTATATCAGCCATGGTTGGCTTATGGAAAACTCTCTCCATGATATCCACATTATTAACTTACTCCTCTTCATTCCTGGGGGAACATATGACCCCATGTATCTATCTTCTTAATGCCCAGCAGGGCCTGATATCCACATGATAATGGCATAACAACTGTTCACATTGACATGTGACTCATTTCAGCACCCAGAAACAAATGTTTAGAATAACCAGTGGTGGAAAAAGTACCCAGTTGTCATATTTGAGTAAAAGTAAAGATACCTTAATAGAAAATGAATAGTAAAGTGAAAGTCACTCAGTAATATACTTCTTGAGTAAAAGGTTCAAAGTATTTGGTTTTTAAATATACTTTACTATCAAAAGAAAATGTAATTGCTAAAATATACTTCAGTATCAAAAGTAAAAGTATAACTATAAATGGAACCAGACAGCATAATTGTCTTGTTTTTTAAATTTACAGACATAATTTACAAACGAAGCATGTTTTTAGTGAGTCTGCCATATCAGAGGCAGTATGGGGATGAGCAGGTATCTTCTCTTGATAAGTGTGTGAATTAGACAATTTTCCTGTCCTGCTAAGCATTCAAACTGTAACCTGTACTTTTTGGTGTCAGGGAAAATATATGGAGTAAAAGTACATCATTTTCTTTAGAAATGTAGTGAAGTAAAAGTACAAGTTGTCAAAACTATCAATAGTAAAGTAAAGTTGGTTAGCTAATGTGTTGCATTTTATCAGTCAAAGCAGAAAGCTGTAGGCTATGGTGGCTTTTCACATGAATAATGGCTAAATTGACAGGTGGACTAAATCGACAGGTTAGCCAGGCTACATAGGTATTTCTTCTCTCAGGTGTTCCGGCCAAAATAGCCTGAGGTGATTTCATCATCATTTTGACCATCCCATTGGTCGGGGGCTGTGACTAGATGAGGACTTCAGCGGTAATTGGGAGGAAACAGGAGCTGGCTGCAGTGTTCCAAACTATTTGGAAGGGAGTGACACGGGAGGGTGCATTTGGGTATATATAGCACCGTTTGTGCAACTTTCCTGACAATCTCCCTGGACGAGGAAGAGAAGGGAGCATCACGAAGTGCGGAGCAAGACTGGCTGTTTACCGAAGCTATGGCCATGGCTCTCAATGTACCTTTCTTTGTATTGATCACATCAGTGATTATACAAACCGTGACATCGAGCACCTTCAAATCGTAAGTACACTAAAAAACATTTGATGTAGAAAGCAGTAGATTAAACACACAATCATCTATTTTAATTTACATGTCTGGCTGGATGCAACAGATGTAGGAATTAATTATACTCTGAATTCTTCACGCTATACAGGTGTAGAATAGCCAACCTAAACGATATAAATATTTTAGTTATAAACATATTAAATATGAAAGAGTATTTTCTATGCTCACTGCACTGACAACTGAATAGAGACAATTGCAAGCATCTATCTGTGAATAATACAAAAAAAGATAGTGGTAAGGCCACAGGACATCACTGTTATACATACAGTACCTCTATTTCTCTGCATGTGAGGCTTTTCATTTGTTATGAGCCATGCTGGCAAATTGAACTAGATTTTTGGGTTGAAAAATCCTACTTGTGATAGCTGTTATACAGTGCATTCAGAAAGTATTCAGACCCCTTGACTTTTAAGAAATGTTAAGTTACAGCCTTATTCTAAAATTGATTTAATAAAACATATCAACCTAGACACAGTACCCCATAAAGACACAGCAAACCCTGTTTTTTTGTTTTTATGTTTGCAAATGTATTAAAGAGAACGCTCACATGTTACATACAGTTGAAGTTTACATAAACCAAGTTAATGACAGCAACATAAGTGTTTCAATCACTCCACATATTTCTTGTTAACAAACTATAGTTTTGGCAAGTTGGTTAGGACATCTACTTTGTGCCTGACACAAGTCATTTATCCAACAATTGTTTACGGACATTATTTCACTTATAATTCACCACCCAAAGATTGGAAAGCAGCTGCGGTCATCCCCCTCTTCAAAGGGGGGGGGACACTCTTGACCCAAACTGCTACAGACCTATATCTATCCTACCATGCCTTTCTAAGGTTTTCGAAAGCCAAGTCAACAAACAGATTACCGACCATTTCGAATCTCACCATACCTTCTCTGCTATGCAATCTGGTTTCAGAGCTGGTCATGGGTGCACCTCAGCCACGCTCAAGGTCCTAAACGATATCTTAACCGCCATCGATAAGAAACATTACTGTGCAGCCGTATTCATTGATCTGGCCAAGGCTTTCGACTCTGTCAACCACCACATCCTCATCGGCAGACTCGACAGCCTTAGTTTCTCAAATGATTGCCTCGCCTGGTTCACCAACTACTTCTCTGATAGAGTTCAGTGTGTCAAATCGGAGTGTCTGCTGTCCGGACCTCTGGCAGTCTCTATGGGGGTGCCACAGGGTTCAATTATTGGACCGACTCTCTTCTCTGTATACATCAATGAGGTCGCTCTTGCTGCTGGTGAGTCTCTGATCCACCTCTACGCAGACGACACCATTCTGTATACTTCCGGCCCTTCTTTGGACACTGTGTTAACAACCCTCCAGGCAAGCTTCAATGCCATACAACTCTCCTTCCGTGGCCTCCAATTGCTCTTAAATACAAGTAAAACTAAATGCATGCTCTTCAACCGATCGCTACCTGCACCTACCCGCCTGTCCAACATCACTACTCTGGACGGCTCTGACTTAGAATATGTGGACAACTACAAATACTTAGGTGTCTGGTTAGACTGTAAACTCTCCTTCCAGACCCATATCAAACATCTCCAATCCAAAGTTAAATCTAGAATTGGCTTCCTATTTCGCAACAAAGCATCCTTCACTCATGCTGCCAAACATACCCTTGTAAAACTGACCATCCTACCAATCCTCGACTTTGGCGATGTCATTTACAAAATAGCCTCCAATACCCTACTCAACAAATTGGATGCAGTCTATCACAGTGCAATCCGTTTTGTCACCAAAGCCCCATATACTACCCACCATTGCGACCTGTACGCTCTCGTTGGCTGGCCCTCGCTTCATACTCGTCGCCAAACCCACTGGCTCCATGTCATCTACAAGACCCTGCTAGGTAAAGTCCCCCTTATCTCAGCTCGCTGGTCACCATAGCATCTCCCACCTGTAGCACACGCTCCAGCAGGTATATCTCTCTAGTCACCCCAAAACCAATTCTTTCTTTGGCCGCCTCTCCTTCCAGTTCTCTGCTGCCAATGACTGGAGCAACTACAAAAATCTCTGAAACTGGAAACACTTATCTCCCTCACTAGCTTTAAGCACCAACTGTCAGAGCATCTTACAGATTACTGCACCTGTACATAGCCCACCTATAATTTAGCCCAAACAACTACCTCTTTCCCAACTGTATTTAATTAATTTATTTATTTTGCTCCTTTGCACCCCATTATTTTTATTTCTACTTTGCACATTCTTCCATTGCAAAACTACCATTCCAGTGTTTTACTTGATATATTGTATTTACTTTACCACCATGGCCTTTTTGCC